>NW_028317874.1:1863157-2018421 GCF_062004578.1 Staurois parvus
CCAGCTCACATCCGTGCGCCAATGCGCATAGATGTTCGCCAGTGTGCATTTCTGCAGCCATGCAAGGTACTGACAGGAATGCCAGGTCTCTGAGTACCGCTACTGTGAATAGAGCCCTGACAATTGGCTTAAACTAATACAATGTCCCCTTAGGATAGGCAATTTCAAACCCAAAAGGGTGTCCGAGGCCCATTGCTGAGGTCTATAAAGCGGCTTGCAAAGGGTAGGCATAAGCAATATACACATTAATAGACCTTAGATAGCAAGACAACAGTGACTATTATTGTGTAGGGTGGGTTATGAAACGAAGTTGTTGCATCGACTTGAGGTTGATGCGGGGACTTAGGTAGGATGAAGGCCCCATATAAATTGGGGTGGCCATGGGCACCTGGCATATAGGATGGCAATATGAGAAAGCCAGTAATGAGTTAATAGTGGTCATGTACACGATGTCCATGAAATGAGAGTGACCACTGGATGTCTGGTAAACACGAGCACCCTAAGACAGCATGTATTTAACCTAAAAAAAGAAGTGAAGAGAGGGGAGGACAGGGGAGGATGGGGAGGAAAGGAGAGGAGAAATAAAAGGGGGGAAAAAGGGGGGGAGGGGTGGATTAGGAGTTTGGGTAAGGATGAGAGGGATTTGAGGGAGGGGAAACATACCGGTAAAGGGAATAAACCATGACTCTAAAAGGCTTATGGCAACATCCACTAGTGGGGATGTAAGTATCTAGTTACGATGGTGGAATAGTCCTTCTCAAGCTCACCGAAAGAGCGAGTAAGCCTGAGTGAAAGGCAGGAGAAGGTCCTGTGCACACTGTCAGTCCATGGAGTCCTCTGGGGAAGGTGTTGATGAAATGTAGTGGCCGCTCTTGTGGATGTCATGGTGGACTTTTGGTCCTGGCAAGGCTTGAAGCTTTGGGGAGCAAGGTGCCGCTCTTCGTCTGGAACCCTCAGCAGTGGTCTCAACAGGTGCAAGATGGAGGTCTTGAAGTGTGACTTGGAGATCTTCAGCTGACTTGCAGAGATAGGAGGATCCCTTGTAGGAAAAGTGGACTGAGAAGGGAAAGTCCCAATGATATGTGATGTGGCGTTGTTGCAGTGCACACAAATGGGTTTCATAGCTCTCCTTTTGGCTAGGGCTAGTTGAGAGAAGTCGTGGAAGATTTGGTAGTGGTGACCTTGGAAAACCAGAGTCTCCTTATGGCGGGATTCCATCAGTTGTTGCTAGGGTTCTATCCATCTCTAGGCCTTTTATGAGTATTGATGGAGCGATTTCTTGAAATAGTGCTGTGATAGTGGATTGGAGATCTTTCACGATCCCAGGTTTCAGCGGATGTGCAGATCTGAGCTCCTAGCCTTGTTCTCCAGACAAGTTTGAATTCATTCTCAGGAGCTCAGTGAATTCAAGCGTGGTACCATGATAGGTTGCCACCTGTGCAATAAGTCTATCCATGAAATTCACTTGCTACTAAATATTCCACGGTCAACTGTTAGTGGTATTCTAACAAAGTGGAAGACATGAAGTGGTAGGCCAAATAAAATAACAGAGCGGGGTCAGCACATGCTGAAGAGCACACTGTGCAGAAGTTGCCAACTGTCTGCAGAGTCAATAGCTAAAGACCTCAAAATTCCGTGTGGCCTTCAGATTAGCACAACAGCAGTGCATAGAGAGCTTCATGGGATGGGTTTCCATGGCCAAGCAGCTGCATCCAAGCCTTACATCACCAAATTGCAATGCAAAGCGTCCGATGCAGTGGTTGCAAAGCAGGCCGCCACTGGACTCTAGAGCAGTGGAGACGAGTTCTTTGGAGTGAAAAATTAAGCTTCTCTGTCTGGCAATCCAATGGACTGGGTTTGGCAGTTGCAAAGAAAACAGTACTTGCCTGACTGCATTGTGCCAAGTGTAAAGTTTGGTGGAGGGGGGATTATTGTGTGGAGTTGTTTTCAGGGGCTAGGCTTGGCCCCTTAGTTCCAGTGAAGGAACTTTTAAGGTGTCAGCATTCCAAGACATATTTGGACAATTTCATGCTCCCAACTTTTGTGGAAACAGTTTGGAAATGGCCCCTTCCTGTTCCAACATGACTGCGCACCAGTGCACAAAGCAAGGTCCATAAAGACATGGATGAGCGAGTTTGGGGTGAAGGAACTTGACTGGCCTGTCCTCACCTCAACCCGATGGAACATCTTTGGGATGAATTAGAGTGGAGGCTACTAGCCAGGCTTTTTTGTCCAACATCAATGCCTGGTCTCACTAATGCACTTCTAGAAGAATTGTCAAACATTCCCATAGACACACTCCTAAACCTTGTGGACAGCCTTCCTAGAAGAGTGGAAGCTGTTATAGCTGCAAAGGGTGGGCCGACTCAATATTGAACCCTTCTAAGACTGGGATGCCATTAAAGTTCATGCCACGTGCAAAGGCGGGCGTCCCAATACTTTTGGCAATATAGTGTATGTATATATATATATATATATATACACACAGTATATATATATATATATATATATATATATATAAACATACACACACATGCTATATATTTTTACATTTAGCTTTCGGCCATGGAATCTTCTAACCAATAGATACAGCAGTAAATAAGGCAGGAGATACAGCCCTATGTGGGCAGCTGTCGCATACATGATAGGTACGGCCCACCGTGTGTACTGGTCTACTTCCATACTCCAGATAAAAGATGGTTTTAATTACCTCCGGTTTCCAAAACAAAGAATTACCAACAGTTCTCTAAGAATTTGCTGCTGCCATGGAGATAGATTCTTAAACTGGTAGTAGTATGAACTACCTCAATTTGCTGCATGCATCAGTAAAGTTACCAACATGTTTTGGTATTGGAATTAGGATCAGCTTGTTCTTAAGGGAATTACTGCCAGAAAACTGTCATTAGGGCCAATTTGAATTATGCTAACACTGCTTTAGAAGCCACGTAGGATTTGCAAAAACCCAGGGCTGATTTAATAAAGGCAAATAGGCTGTTCACATTGCAAGGGAATTTCCCCCGGTTCACACTAGGAATCACACAGGAATGTTTTATGTGTTCTGTGCGATTCACATGTGTTTCAGTGTGGTGAGATATGAGCCAATTCATATTAAATGGGCTCAAATCACAGTGCACCGCACCAAAAGTAGTGCATGCACTACTTTTGGAAACTCACTACAATCGGATTGCATGGTACTCCTGTACCATGTGATCTGGTTCCAGCAAATGCACTGCATTTATGACCTGCATTTTGGGTGTTTTTAAAAGATAAGTTGGGCTTTTTTCCCCTTATTTATACTTACCTAGGTGTATGCAGCATTGGTCTGATGCTGCATCTGTCCCCCGTCGGCTCTAACTGTGAGAAGCTCTCAGCACTTCACTGAAAGGCTGAGCCATGTGCTGCTCAAGACTCTGGGGTGGATCCCGACTTTAAAGTCGGGATCTTTCCCCAGCCTGGACCGGCTGATTGACATCAGCTGACAGCTGGCTTCAGCCCACTGTCAGCTGAAAAGGGGGCCACAGAAGTGCAGAACAAACTGCACTCCTGTGATCTACAGTAAAAGTACAACCAAAAGAGCTTTGGCTTTACTTCTTCTTTAAGTTAACTTTGACCCCTGCCCCAGGTCGTAAGTGCAGTGCATTTTGAACATGGTGAAAACAGCATTTGGGCTTTCACATGATTGGATGATGGAAATCAGCAGAGCTGCACCTCATTTACCAAGCTCTGATAAAAATTCCCTTGCAAAGCGATTAGTCTATTTGCCTTTAGTTGCCTTTAGAAAATCAACCCCACAGTCACAGGTTAATTCAATAGGGCAGAGCAAAGTGTAACTATGATGTGCCCAGTGTACCTACGTAATGTAACCAGTCCTATTTCAGTTTATTATAGTTTATTCACTGAAAAGGGATTCTTGAGTTACTGCACATTGTACATTGCCTAGAAGTTTACATTGCCAGTCAAGGAAGTGACTTAACACTTTATTATACAGGACAAGATGGGCATCAGCTGCTTTTCTTTGAAAGATAACTATATTGTTTCTTATCTTTGTAGCACTACTCCCTTAGGAGTTGCTAGAAGATTTGGGTCCTCCTATAGTCCTGCACAGCCAGGCATTACGCATTTTCACAATAGCTTGCATCCAGAACCAGAAATTAGTCCTTGAGCTTTGGTTGTTGTTATACTGAGGGATTTTGTACTGGGATAGGGTTAGGGGTGTATAGGATGCCCAAGGGTACTGATAAACTGAGGAAAACTTCCTGGAACTATTTACAAGACTTCTCTGCAGCACAATCTCTGTTGGAGAGCTAGCCAGCGATTCTTTAGTGTACCACCCTAGACCCTAGATAAAGTTCTCCTCTTCACCCAGCAATCTGGAGGTGTCCCTGAACAGGGGATCCAGTTCCTGCTACTTTAAGAACTAGACTGTCACTTGTAGGTGGCTAATATGGTTTTCTACAAGAGTGCTCCTTCCCCTATCTGCCCAGGGGGTGTAGGTTTACTCACTCAGATCCTCTCATGTACCACTTGTGGACTGTTACCAGGCCTTTAGCTGGACCGCTCCTTCCCTGCCATACAGGTGGTCCTCTCTCAGGGGGGCCGATGAGCTCTGAACTTTCCTCCTTTCCAGTTCCAGGCCTGCAGATAGGCCCATCCCACTGGGCCTCCCTGTAGCCTCCTGCTCTCAGCCTCACATTTTCCACCAAATCTTCTTCCAACTCTCCTGCCACTGAGAGGGCTCCAACACTTTTAAGGGTGTCCAGCCCCTTGCCAACCTCTAGTTAGGGATTGGCTAGGACCCCTCAAGAGTGCAGCCAGCCACTCCTCAGATCCACCCACTGGCTCTGGAACCTTCCTTTAAAATCCCTAGAGCAGGGGGAAATTCCAGAGGGGCTGGCCTACAGAGCCTCTTAGCTCCTGACCCAAATTTGACCCCTCTCTGGTAATTACACCTGGGCTGCTGCTCAGCCCCTGTCTAACCACTGGAGTCTAGCTCCCTCTAGTTAAACTAGGAGGGTGTTACATCTTATTACTGGCACACAGGTTTCTTTTTTTTGTTCTATCTTTGATAACATGTTTAAGCTTGATATAATATTTTTTGTATCCACGATTGCTGACTCAGAAGGGTTTCCATTTCAAGACTGTATTGTTCCCTCTGTAAGAAATTGCCATTCACTTTTTGTCTGAGATCAACTTGCATCCCACTCACTCCATGTGTTACTGATTTTATACATTAGTAGCATAATGTATTAAAATTCTGTATTTATCAGAGGCTTTGAAGTAGACATTTCAATCTGTGATCTGTATACAACAGCTTTTAATGTTAGTTGCTGTCAGCCATGCATGGAATGGAATTTCAGAAATACTTTTTAAAAGGAAATAAAAAAAAAATCATTGTATCCTAGTCTTTTTAATGGATGAATTATATTTTCTTAGATGGTAAATAGAGTGAGTGTCTAATGATAGCAGTGTCTACAGGAAAAATTTCCTTTAAATGCAGCATTAATATATATATATATATATATATATATATATATATATATATATATATATAAATATATAAATTTCAAAATGAATATGCAGTAGAGCTATCCAGAGAACCTGATCAACCTTACCATTCTGATATTCCTTTCCTTGTACACACTGGCATAAGGCTCCTGTATCCAAACAATGCAGCCCAGATGCCCCAGTCACTTGCTTAATTTTACCTGCAAAGTGAACAATCTATTTGCCTTTAGTAAATCAACCCCACTCTGGATCATAAACAATTGTTTTTTTCCCCTTTAATAAGATAAGCATTTTTTTTTCATCTCAGTACTGCTGATCCCCTCCAGCCTCTTTTAGTCACTTGCTCTCTGGATGCACTTCTCCAGCACTGGCTGCACAACATTGCTCTGCACTGATTTAATTAGGGTGTTAATAGTGGACCATGCCTGTGCTACATGGTATAGCTCCATGTAGTCTCTGCCAGGATTGTAGAGAGTACGTCTGGGTTGCAATGCAGGAGCACAACTGAGTGACCATTGTCAAACCATAATAGGAAGTGTTAAAAAGAATAGTATAGGTTAGTTTTCAGTTTTAGAGCCGGAAGGGGACAGATGCAGGGGAATATTTTTTTTTTTTTGCTAACCTATACTATTCTTTTTAACACTTCCTATTATGGTTTGACAATGGTCACTCAGTTGTGCTCCTGCATTGCAACCCAGACGTACTCTCCACAATCCTGGCAGAGACTACATGGAGCTATACCATGTAGCACAGTGGTCTTTGATCTCTCAGTTTTCAGTTTTAGAGCCGGAAGGGGACAGATGCAGGGGAATTTTTTTTTTTTTTTGCTGAGAGATCAAAGACCACTGTGCTACATGGTATAGCTCCATGTAGTCTCTGCCAGGATTGCGGAGATTACGTCTGGATTGCAATGCAGGAGCACAACTGAGTGACCATTATCAAACCATAGTAGGAAGTGTTAAAAAGAATAGTATAGGTTAGCAAAAAAAAAAAATATTCCCCTGCATCTGTCCCCTTCCGGCTCTAAAACTGAGAACTGAGAGATCAAAGACCACTGATCGCTCAGTTTTCAATGTTCTATGAGCAGAGAGCTTGTGACTGTCAGTTTCTTGCTTTCTGCTATGCCCCTCCACTACTCAATGGAGCACTGGGATGTGGAGGGGGTGGGAGTGGCTGGCTCAGGCTCTCAGCAGATTGCTGAGAGGCTCATCCAGGTGGCAGTCTGGGCTTCTGATTGGAAGCTCAGAGTCTGGACCGACTCTGTTACTGGCTGTGTGAGCTTTGGCTATAATTCTCCTTAACAAAGACCTTCAAGATAACTGAGAATTCTTATATGAAGGTTAGAGATTTAAGATAATTGAAAACAACAATTAAAATTTCATTAGAATGTTTCAACGTAATGGAAACCATTTGGAGTCTCCATGCAAGATGATGCAACAACCCTTGGTTCCAAGGAGGGTCAAGTTGTTCATTGAGAGCCATTGAAACCCCCTGAGAAGTAGTGAGATATGTATAGATTTCCAAGTTTCGTTTTACATTTTTTTGTTCCATCATGGAGAATGGCTTCCAGCATTTTGTTGAACAGATACCATGATATGTCTAGTTTTACAGTCAAGGTACCAGGCCACCAAACATTGGCAAAGGTCTGTTCAGTAGCTATAAGGATAAGAATTAGAATTGAAATTTAGTCAAGAGTGCAGTCAGGTAGTTTAACATTCAGTAGTGCTTCTTAAGGATGTCCTTAAGAAGTCCAAAACAGTGTAAACTAACTGTTAGGCCATGGTCCAAAAATGTTTGATTCTAGGACAATTCCACCATATATCTACTAGTGCCTGCTGCTCTGCAACTCTGAAAGCAACAGTTTGAGGTGCCCTGACCAAATCTGGCCAGTCTATAGGGCATATGAAAAAAAAAATAACGTTGAAGCTATTTCTAAAAATAATTTTCTCAGGGTCTGGCTACTAGTTTAATGATGGATGAGGCACCATAGTCAATCATTACTGACATAAGGAACAGCTATTTTAGCCTCCCATAAAAAATAAAAATGATTGAAATGAGAAGGTTTGTACTATGCATGGAAATAACGTTAGTTAAAACACTGTAATATGTCAGTAGGGGACATTGGGGAGATCAACCACATGGAAACAAACAACTTCTTTCTCTAAAAATAACTATGTTTCCCTGTAATTCCACTCAATTGTCTCTTCAATTGTTCCATCAGGGGTAATCTGTGAAATTCTGCTTCATGACACATTGTAATATTGTTCAAACACAAGCCAATGATGTAATTCAGTCTCCTATGATAAGTTTGTTACTTCTGAAGTAATTTATGGTTGGGAAGGGGAGCTGAGCCATAGATTCAGTGCTGTTTATGTTACAATCAAGAAGAGTCAGCATTCCATCTGTTCAAGGTGTCTAACTTGTAACTAGCATTTACCAGAAACTCCTGGGAAATTATAATCAAACGAAGGCTCCCAATTTACTGCATTCATATGGATTCAACAACCAATCAACAAAAGAATTTAACTTTTTCTCTGTAGGCTACAGTCTGTTATTTTCATAATAATAGTAATGGACTTTTCACTTTTCTTCTGTGTGTCATGGCTACCTCTGGTGAGAGTTAATGGAACGTAGATATATAAATATATTTTATTAACGTATTTTATTTTACTTTACTGCCAGTGACTTTTGCAGCAGTGTACATTAAATGCTACCCAGTAGGTGAAAATTTTTGCCCACGTTATCTATTAGTACCAATCAAGGTAATTGTATGAGGAATAGTCAATTTGCAGCTTGGGCAATAAGAGCAAACATGCTTGTGCTCTGATTGTATGAAACTGTTTTTAAATGGTTGAATAAGGTCCACACATCTGGCTGTCCTCTGATTGGAGGAGGTGGAAATCTTGACACCACCTCCCCTCCTCTCCATCTTGTCAAATCAGAATTGCCTTGTTCTTATTAAAAAATAAATAAATAAAATGTTCTGTGAATAGTAGCAGTGCCAAGTGAGCAACCCCTTTTGGTCAGTGTGCAGAGAGAAATATTCTTGGCATAGGACCAGAAGATCATGTCTATTCTTGTAGTAGCTTCAACTACTGAAATAAATGATAGCGTCTGCAGTGGCCTCTCAGGCATGAGACGTGAAGATCATATAATGATCATACATGGAATTCATCTTTAAAGAAGATCTAAAGCCAAAGCTTTTTTTCAGTTTTGAATAGTTTGCATTCTTTATAAATTAACAGAGAGGGTCATTATACAACATTTAGCATGTCATTAATGGATAGCTAAATAACATTTTACATTTAATTATGTGCTTTATGAGGTAGTTAAGAGTTAGTACTTTTCCAACCCTCTTTATTTTCCTGGTTACCTGGTTGTCACTGGAACAGAAACTGATGGGTAATCTAAATTTTACAACTGTCACCAGAACAAGGAAATACTCTAATAGAGACTTTAGTAATGCCATTCATTACCATAGTTTGAAATTGCTAAATGCATAACTGTCATGCTGGTTCCCAAGTCTCATCCACTGGTGGGACTAAACTAAATGGCACTTATCTGGCATGGGTGTTCATCATGAGGGTTCATAAGTACTGAATTAATACTGATTAATTAATCAATTCTGATAAACTGACAATTTGGCAATGTTTTGATTCGCCTGGACCTGGCAGATCAGAATTTCAACCTTGCACCACATGGTTTCAGCCTGTGATTTGCAGTGAAGGTATTTCAATTCAGGTTCACTTTATACCTAAAGCTAACTCTTTATATGTTGATGTGTGATATCTGTGAAGTAGCCAGGGCCATGACAATCAGGGAACAGAAAGGGCCTCTGCCCCGGGAGAAATGCTGTTATGTGGAGGAGGGGGATTACTTGCCTGCACTCTGTATTCCAGCTGTGCCACTGTAGTAGTTGAAGTAGTGGTAGCATCACTGTTGTCAGGTATAGCAGGGTCCACATTAACTGCTGGAGGGAGGATTCTGCTCTTTCTTCCAATCTAATGTGGATAGTAGAGAGCAGGGAGAGAAGGGTGGGTTTCCTTCTCAGTATGGGTGTCAGCAGTGGCAGATTGCTTTTCTTCCTGTTAACCATTTGTCATGTAACACATCACATGAAGAAGGAAGAAGGAGATGTTGCTTTTTCTAGTGTGTGCTGTGCTGATAAGGTCTGTGAGAACTTTGAGTACACGTAGGGTGAGGGGGGAGCAACTCAACCCCAGAGCTCACCTCTGTCCCTGAAAGTCCCATAAGCATCCTAACTAACTCAGAACCCTTCAACTCTCCTCCATCCCCTATAGCTATACAGGACCCCTTAGGTAAATGCACCCCACAGAGCCCCCCAGTGTCCCTCCTTTCCTTCATCATACTGACACAGATGCTAGGGCAGTCCTCAGAATGACACCGCTCACCAGTAACATTTTCTCCTCCCACTGAAACCAGCAAAGCAGCATTTCTTTCTCCCACCAACCCTGATGCACTGTTTTTTTTTCTTTTTAGTGACACTGAAGGTATAGAGACATTTTTGCTTCCAAATACACCACCAATACAGTATAATTTTTTCCTTTCAGTAATACCACAGATGCAAGGGCATTTTTTACTTCCAGTAACACAACCAATGCCGAGACATTTTTACTTCCAGTAACACCATCAATGCAGGGCCTTTTGTTATTTTCAGCAACACCACCAGTGGCATTTGCTACTTCCAGTAACACCACCGACACAGGGATATTTTTTACTTCCAGTAACACAACCAATGCAGGGGCATTTTTTACTTCCCGAACCACCATCAATGTAGGGCCTTTTTATATTTCCAGTACGTTTTTAATCTTCCTAGCAACAAGTTGGCCAAAACACCCCCTCCCCCCAAAAAAGCATCAAAAGCGCGTACAAAATGACCACCTACACGGTGACATTTTTACTTCGGATAACACCCTCAATGCAGGGCCTTTTTCTATTTCCAGTAACACCACCAATGCAGTGCCATTTTTATATCCAGTAAGACCACTGACATAGGAACATTTTTACTTCTGGGAACACCAGGAACATAGGCCTTTTTTTACTTCCAGTAACATCACCAAATCAGGGACATTTTTATATCCAGTAACACTGCCAATGAAGAGACGTTTTTTTATTTCCTGTAACACCTCCAATGCAGAGGCATTTTTATATCCAGTAACACTACCAATGAAGAGATGTTTTTTTATTTCCTGTAACACCTCCAATGCAGGGGCATTTTTTATTTCCAGTAACACCATCGATGCAGTGGCATTATTTATTTTCATTATCACCACCAATGAAGGGGCATTTTTTATTTCCACCACCAATGGTGGGCAATATTTAACTTCTAGTAACACAACTGACTCATTTTTCAGTTCACTGCAATGTGCCACAACCTTTTGCATTATTTCTGCACGCACACACACACATGTGTGGGTGTGTGGGTGTGTGTGTGGGGGGTGCTTAGTTTGGCATCTTTATCGTGGGCACTGGATGACCTTGCAACAAGATCCCCCTTTACATATGGTCTCTTTTGATGAAAGAGTCACTTTCTGTAACTCTTTCTGTAGTTTTCAAGCTCAGAACAACTGCCAGGCCTCTTTCTTTCTGAAAACTAGCTATGCCCTAATGTATATATATCAGCGCTGAGAAATCCCCCCTGTTCATTTTGTGCAGGGTATTGCACTGGGAGCCTCTCTATCTGGAATCCTGGAGCAGTACAGACTAAACAGTCACAAATTGGAGGCATCCATCAGTTTTATAGCCACTTCTCCTTATCCTGGATTCAATTTGTCTAACTACTTCAAAAAAAGGATCCCAGCTTTGAGTGGCTGTTCATTTCAGCACATGTTGAGCTTGTTCAGGGAATGTTTGTTTTGTGAAGATTTCAGCATGGACCACAGGGGAAAATATGTGAATATGTAGTATGTTCCTTATTTTATTACAGCATAAGAGGAGCACAAAGGGCAAATTGGTCACTTCTGAAGAATTGTTATCCCCAGCGAACAATCTATTGAGAAAATTGAAAAAAAAAATGCATAAAATCGTTTAATCTTCATTTGCAGTATGACACAATGCCCAATTTTAACCAGAACGTCTTTGATAACTTTTCTAAAAACAATGAAATGTATTTAATAATGGAGCACTAATTTATAGCAGCCAATCAATATGATTGTTGTAATCCATAGCAACCAATCAAAAGTATTATTAATTGCTAGGCTCCTAAGAAAACATCTTTGAGGTAGTTATGGAAAATGTGACCTGGCAGCAATTTTCACAAAAGAAAATTAGAACTCCAATCTAATTAAAAATCTAATTTTTTTTAGCTAAAAAATGTCTAAATGATTTACCACTGACTAAATCACAAACTTTTACTTAAAGGGAAATCTCAGTGAAATTCAGACTTTTATTATACCTTTCCCATATAAATAGCCTGCACCACAAACTTTGGACCAGTAATAGGAAATGAAGTCTGTTTTCAGAAAGCAAACTAACCATTACATCCTAAGAAGTTCAGTCCAACAGCCCCTCCTTCCAAAATACCAGAAACCTGCATATCCTTTAGGAACACAAATACTGCTGCATCGTACGATTACAAAATACTAAACACAGATGACTTTACATTATGTAATGTATAGGTGAATTTGTTTTAACTGGAATTTTCCTTTAATAAGTAAGAATAAAAGTACAGTACATCATAAATAATCATAATTGCAACTGTTTCATTATTTGTACACTGAAAAAGCATGTTCTCACTGCACGCATTTAAAACTGTAATTTTTAATTTTGATTTGACCATGTCTTTGAGGCCCTCTTCTGACCTTTTAGGTCCGGGGCGGTGCATAAATGCACTCATTAACATGCTCAGTGGCTAAGCGGTCAGCACTTCTGCCTAGCAGCTCTTGGGTCATTGGTTCATATCACAACCACAGCACTACCTGCCTTGAGTTTGTATGTTCTCCCTGTGCCTGTGTGGGTTTCCTCCGGGTACTCCGGTTTCCTCCCACACTCCAAAGACATGCTGGTAGGTTAACTGGCTCCTGTCTAAAATTGGCCCTAGTATGTATATGTATGAATGTGAGTTAGGACCTTAGATTGTACTCTCCCATAACAGTTAGGGACTTATGTGAATGTACATATATATATATGTGTGTGTGCTGCATAAATTAATGCCACTATTTAAGTACACTATAATTAAATAAAAAATGCTGTTGTTTAAGGTAGTCTAACAGACTACGTATACACAAAGCATGGTAGAACACTGTGATGCACTACAATGCTAGTGTGTTAAAGGCGCATTCCTTTGACTTATTAAAAAAGATGGCACCACAACGCATGCATGGTGTACAACCATGCACTGCCGTAATGTGTCCATTACTGCCAAGGACAGGTGTGAAGCTAGCCTCAATCAAGAGTTTTTGTTTGTTTTATAGCTACTCAATAATTGAATTCCTCATGAGCAAACAAAATTGCCTCAGTGTTTTTTTCTGTGTGCTCTGTACCTGGTTATTGATGCTCTGCTCCTAACCTTGATCCTGTTTCTGATCTTGATCCTGATTCCTTCTTGTTTCTGTTCCAATATCTGCATCCTGTAATCTGCTACCTCATATCTGCTCCCCTTGTTCCTAATCCCAGTTCTGGTTCATTTCCCAATCCATCTCCCTGGTTGTTCCTTGCATCTGCTCACCTATACTGCCTTAATTGTGTCTCTTCTCTTACACCACCATCAGACTATAAAGACCACTGCTGCTCAACAGATCATGGATGCCACGCAGGACTCCGACAGACTGTCAGTGTAAGCTGTCTGCCCGTACATCATATGGCCAGGCACTTTCACACAGACAGGAAAAATCATTTAACTACCACAGCGTTCAACGGTGCCATGGTAGTTCATTGAGAGCTACAAGCCAACAGCCAAAATGGCTGTCAGGACTTGTAGTTTCCCATTCACAGAACTCTGTACTCTTTAGGCGTTTTGTTTTGTGTGTAAACTCTGTATGTTTTTTTTAAATTGTGACAGCGAGCAAGGGGGATCGAGTGGGGGGGAAGGGGGGTGCAGGGCTGATGCTACAGTATCATGTTACATGTTACACCCTGAATATGGCTGTAATATGTAACATGTTAAGAAAGGTGAATTAATCCTTTAAGAACAAGAGGAAATGTTTTGTTTTGCCATTAGAGGCACTCAGAGTTCATTTTGCCAATAATCTCTCTCTCCTTACAGGCCTGATTCACACCAATGCATTTTTTAGTGCTTTTTGCAGAAACCCACTACACTCCATTTAACATGGTTTCCCATCTATGCTTTTTTGAGCTGCTGCGTTTTTGGAAAGGGTCACGGACTTTTTTAAATGCAAAACGTGTGTTTGGTTCAATAAACTTCAATAAAGATGCTGCAGAAATCGTATGTAGTACATGTGCGTGTCTTTTATGCATTTTTGATGCATTTTACGTTTTTAGACTTCCCAGCAACAAGTTTGCCAAACCTTCCCCCCCCCCAAGAAAAAAAAGCATCAAAAACGCATAAAAAATGTGTGTAAAAAAACACACCTCAAAAAGAACTGCAAAATGGACAAAACACAAACTGGATTGGTGTGAACCAGCTCCACAGTCAATGTTTTGGGGTTAATAATATTGAGCAGGGGCGGACTGACCATTTGGAAACTCGGGCACTGCCCGAGGGCCCGGGGTCAGTAGGGGGCCCCATGAGATACCCCTGGTACCTTTTCATTGGATTTTGTGGGTGTGGTTTGAGTGTGAGCTAGGACACAGGGGCCCCATGATCCCCTGTTGCCCGGGGGCCCCATGAGTTGTCAGTCCACCCCTGCTATTTAGACCACACTTTTGGCTGGTACTTGATATCTGAATTTAGTGGTCAGTGTCCCTCATGCATCCTGTATTGGAGAGCTTTTAGTATAGCAATCCAAACATTTTTTATCAGTTTGTTTCATAAACTAAACATTTTTATTGTTGCAGAACTGTTGACTTGTCATCTTCAATGTTATAAATGTTCTGTGATTTATTGCTAGAATTCTGCCTGAATATTTCCATGTGTCACTTGTTAACTTTCAATGCTCTGTACTAGACCACCACATTATATAGACATTACAAGAAACTTAAACATGAGGGTGAAAAGGGAGCTTTACACTTGAAGATTATGGTGAAATTGTGCAGGTCTCTAGTGACAAGTGATTCTATCAGTCCTATGTTAACAATGGTTCTGTTAGTGTCTCCACTAATCCACTCATAAACTGAACTTCAAGCAGGACAGCCTTGCAGACAAGACCCATAAAAGCTGTTATTGATGTCTTTCCTTTATCTAGACCTCTGACATTTTAACATGATGCAGTGATTTACTGGAGTAGGGCTGCCCTCCTAGTAAGTTCATAGTCTCTTATATCATAGACTTCCATGGAATCTGATCAGACTGTGCTATAGATTTAATGTCTGTGAATCACTGACCTTTTATATATCGCCTGTAACTGTGATGTATAGAAAAAAGAAAGTTGCACCCATCCATGCGGCTTAATATAACCCTTTCACATGAGGAATATGGGGGCTGCAGGTTCTGACATCCTTCTGATGCTACTTTTCTAGCTGTTATGCAGGCTGTCTAACTAATAACTTTTAATTGATTAACCTGAGGCAAATACTGTATGCAGATCAGGAAAGTTGGAAAAGTGTCAGAAGCCTTAGCTCCAAGCTTGTACCAGCCCAGTCATTTAGTGTATTGAAACAATGGGGTTGATTGACTAAAGGACTCACTTTTGTGTTGACCTTCCACCTGTGATGATAGTTCAGAGTCCCATGCTGTCTCCCACCACTGCTACCATCTTCTTCCAGGTTTGTGTCTGAGCTCTTCTGCAATTGGGAAGCCACTGATGATGTTCAATAAGCAAAGTGAACACGTTGTCCTCTTTTACTAAATTAACCCCAAGGGATTCAGCATGACAGCCAGGCAACAAAAATTTTCAGGAGGAGGGTTCAGCAATGGCAGTCTGCATGGTTTTCTTTAGAGCAGATTTCTATTACTTAAACGATCTTTATCTTTCCACTTCCAGCCAACAGAAAATTGGGGTGCTCAAAGAGGTGAGAAGACTGAAAAATTATTCTATTGTACACTGAAAAACACCTTTAAAGAGAACACAATTGCAGTACTGTAACTAGGTCCTTTGTTGCTGAAGTTCTGCAGGACTTTCATTGACTGTAACATGTTAAGCTAAGCCATTCCTTTAGTCTGCCACAAGATGGGGATGATGAGTATGCTGACCTTCCTGAGCTATTATTAAGCAACAGAAGGAAGGGGTTGTAGTCTCTGGGTTGCATATGTGAAACTGCACTGGCTGAGGTTTGAATTACAAGCCCCATACAGCCTGAGACGAGGTGATGTGAGGGAGTGAGGTATAAAAACAAAAGCCCGGGAAATAGTAGGACTTTTGTGCACTACAAAGAGCATCAAGGGAGATTTCTCCAGCACAGAGGAGATATGAGAGAGAGAGAAAGAGGGACTGAGCCTCCTTCTTCATCACCAGGGTTGCCATCAGGAATCCCGCTAGAGTACCAGGGCACCGCTCAGGGTTCCCACCAGTATCTGTCACCAGTGACTGCCAGTAGGAGATTTCAAGCAAACAGCACACTGCCTCTGCCAGCTACATGGACTCATTAGAGTCACCTCTTGTGAACATGATGCTCTATATTGATTTGCACTATCAAGATGCCACCAGTGGCACAGGGCACAGCAGAAATCGCATCAGTTGTTTCTGCCATCCATCCAGCTGCCAAAAGTGATCCAGTGTCTCCAGTCCACAGTGCCCCCCACCATCATGGTCCACAAGCTGATCCCAAGAGTTGGTGAGCGGGTCACTGTCCCACCCAAGTTCTCTAATAACGGACAACATCTAGTGCCACCTTTAGCCTATGCCAGCTTGTTTGTCAACCTATTCCCTCAATCCTGTCTGGCTAATTCCTGCTGACATTAACTTCAGCTTCCCGCTTGGCCCAAATTATAATTCTACATGACAAACGACAATGCACAATCTGTCATTCTATTGTATACAGGATTGTTAAACACCATCAAGCACCAATGGTATTAAGGGCCCCAATATAGCCAGCAGCAGACCAGCACTGAGGACTGTACCTAATATATCTATTCAGTTTGGCTGTTTGCACACTGCTCTTTTTAAAAGTTGCCTAGTTACATCCGGGCAACTTAGCCATACACATTTGCTACATCAACCATCTGTTGCCTGCTTCCATACCCTTGTGGGGAAAGCTACAGGTTATGCTGCTTGGGGCAAAGTTCAGCTCTTCCTGTTTGTACACATTGCCAGTGTGGTACTTGTGTCATTATATATTGTACTGCTTTATTCTGTGCATCTGCTTTCAAGAAATAATACAAACAAATATTTACTATATAGTCTTGAGTTTGATTTCAGGGTGACCCTAAGGCACTGTAAATTTGCAAACCCACATTGTCTAAAGTAGTATAACCCGAGGTGTTGGATGGGTTGAGGCCTTTTGCAGAGCCAAGGTAAGAACAGAGGAGCCGATATTATTAGAGGCTCCTTCAGGGGTAGCATTATTGTGGGAGACTCATCCATGATAATCCTCTGTTCTACCAGCATGACAAGAAGATAATGAGCCAAAGACAACTGGCATGGATGTCACAGCTGCAACCAAGTGGTGCAAGGAGGAAAATGGTCACCAGGAGCTAAGTGTGATGGCAAAGATTTCCAAGATCGCATGGGCAGAATTGCAAATCCAACAAGTGGTGGTGGCTTTAGTTTTTGGTTGAAAGTATTTGTATTGGATCTGAAGATGGATCAGGATGCTTCTCACACTCTCCAATTATTGGAGGGGAGGAAGGAAATCCCCTCCTGTTTCCAAGGGCCTAGAATCCAACTGACTAACAACATTGAGACCAGTTTACTGCAGTTGGTGTGTGTGTGTGTGTGGGGTTCAGAAGCAAGTCAAGAAGGCTCAAATCACATCGCCCCAACTGATGAAACACCCACGTCTATGAGCTTAGTTACCTTGAGAGCAGAGTTTTTCACTGTTCTGGGAGATTTTATGACTAAATGCAATCAGATGATTATCATCCACTCTGGGAATGTCAATACAAAGCTGAGCCTTCTCTCAAGAGCACAGCTGGTGCCCAAGGGGAAAGAGGAGCATGAGATTTAGATAAAACTGGCTCTGCAGGCCCTCAAACAATTGAATGTTCCTAAAACACAGAATAAACAATAGATCAGTGAAAGCCTAAAAGAAGTTCTGCCAAGGCTATCATAAACCTTATGTTTAGTCAAAACACCTGCACAGTCTATGAATATCTCATTATGCTGCAAGAAGAGTTTGGTGAGTGCAGAAGGCTTTAGGCTTTATTTATCAGTTTGAGCCAATGCCAAGAAGAAACAGAACGCCCTGCTCATTAGAGCTTACAATCTAGGAGGAAAGGTTGAGTGATACAAAAGGTAATAGCTGTGGGGGGATGAGCTGATGGAGGAAATAAATGGCAGTTTACTAGGTAGAATCTTAAGGCAGAAGTTGTGAAGACACTATGAAAGTTACTCCTCAAAAAGTTGGAGAGAAACTCCAAAGGGCCTCAGTGAAGGAGCCAACTGAGTCAGTTCACACATCCTGATAAGTCCACTGTGAAATGTCTGAAAAAGCAGTGACAAGGCAAGTTGAGTTATAGACACTAGAAGGACTTCATTGTTTCTTGTAGATTGGACAAGAGCAAAACTCAATGGGGCTGATTTACTATTGCTATCTAGAATTTTCCAGGGCTTTGCCACCTCTTGGATGCCTAAGTGGACATGTTGTTGCATTTATGAAGTTCTAGATGAGTGTTGGTATGCAACATAGAAGCTCAGCATATTAAAATTCACAATAGCTATTTTGAGTGTGCCTATGGCTAATGAAAATCCTCCAGCTAGGTAGTGGTGGTCCACTTGTATATGCAGATTGTTTATTTTTAATGTTTTTCTTGATTTTGGAGGATTAGTTGATGTTTGGAAATATTTGCCATCAGTTGTATAGTCACAATTCCACATCGGGCCAAAATGCCCCTCATAGCGATTATATACAGTACAGCGCAGTGTATATATATATATATATATTATATATAGTTTTTGTGTGTCTTATGTCATGTGGGTGTCCATTTCCACTGTTAAATTGCACACTAGTGTGTAAGACTTTTTTGAACAAATCGTGTAGGATTCTCTTCGATATTTTGACGTTACCCTTATCCAGGCATGTGGCCTGGGTGGCTAGTAAAGGAGGGGCAGCAAACCTGCATCCCCCGCTCCTTTCCTGTACCAAGGCAGCTTGTCCCAATAATTAGGGGCATGGGCCTCTTTCTCATATTTGGCCACCCAAAAAGCATGTAAGGGTATGAGGGAGACTTATAATGGAATCTGGTATCCCCATTTATAATAACAGGCCTCCCATATATCTGCCTCCTCTCAGGGGAATGGGTAGAGGGATATATTAATACCACCTAGTAAATGATCCCAAATAATAACATGTAAATAAACAAACACCTTGACAAAGTCTTTTGATATAAAGAAAACACAAACATACCCCAAAATAACTTTGTTTCCATTTTAATCCAGCTGGAAAAAAGATGACGGATGAGGATGAGAAATTAATATGTATAGTTTTTTAATGGTATTTTCTTCACTGTTGTTATGACCAGAAGCAGCCATTGTTCATTAAAACGGACATCATTGTGTGCTTCCGGAATAGTACTACAGCTGCAGCAATGTTGGAGCGACATCAAGAATAACTTTTCCTCTGCTATGTTGGCACCTGGCCTGTAAGTAATGTTTTCTAACATTTATGTGGGGATGGATTTGGAATCAGTTTTGTTTTATTTGCTTCCAAGCTCCTACACTCTCTAGCATCTGTTAATTCTTACTGCTCATCTTTTTCTTTTTAACATCTAACCTAGCTAGTAGCCTATATGTCAACATTGTTTTCCTTTTTTCTTTCCTAGCTACAACTTGTCACAAACACCAGCTTTTCAGGCAGCAGTGGAGGTACATTGCGGTGCTGCAGTCCTCCTCTTCTTCTGAGGAGAAGCAGACAGCACAAGGAGCAGCTCTTCCATAGAGGAAAAGGAGGAATCTGCTATACCTGGTTTCACCCCACACAACCATCAAGCCCACCAAACAATCAGGAGCAGTAAAAAACAGGGCCTAGTCAAGTCCAAGAAAAGGAGGAGAAGGAAGATCTCACAATTTCATGCTTAATTTAAGCTCGATCTTTTGCCAAACTTTTTACTTTGTATAGAGTGGGGAAGGATTTGACCCCCTGTCAGGTTTTGTGCTGTCAAGGACTCTGTTACAGAGTTTTCCCCTGACTCACTGTACATTCTTATCCATGGCCAGAAGTTGGGTTAACTCTCCAACAGCAACTTAGACAACAATAAAAAGCCTATAGGCATTTGAGCATTCCTCCAACGTAACTTCCAAAAGAAATTTTACTTTTGTCTGTTTCCCTGTTGAAGATTATCCCTCTCTTATTGACAGGTTACATAGCTGGTAAGGTTGAATAAAGGCACAAGTCTATTCAGTTCAACCTACATATGTGCTTGTGTTTATGTTGCTACTAATTTCACTAGCCCTGTACATTCTGTTTGCTGAGAAACACATCTAAAAGTTATTTTTTAATTTATCTACACTGCCTGCTGACACCATTAACTGTGTGTATCACATCCTTACCCCTTTAACAGTAACAAACCCCTTGCACAGTTTAAGGTTTAACCCCTTCTCGTCCAACTGACCATGTGTCTTCTTTAAAGACCTTTGATTACACAGTTTTTTTTTCCAATGCCAACATCACCATTGAACAATTTTCATATTGTACTCATATCCTCTCTAAAGTACCTCTTTTTCCAGTGTGGATAAGTTTCATTTTTGTAGTTGTTCCTCATAACTGAGATCCTCTAGCCCCCTTATTAGCTTTGTTGCCCTTCTTTGGTCTTTCTCCAGTTAATGGACATCCCTCCTGAGGATTTATGTCCAAAACTGAACTCCATATTCAATATGTGACCAAACTAGAGTTTTATGGTAAAATTATTGCTTTATCTCTTGAATAAATACACTTTTTAATGCATAATAGTAGTCTTCCAACCTTGATTCCTGCAGTTTGGCATTGCATGCTATTGCTGAGTAAGTTAAAAGGGCCCACGGAGCCAATATCCTTTTCAGTCTTGATCCCCCACCCCCAGTGAGTAATTTGCATGGATATTTTTAGCTCCAAAGTGCATCACTTTACATTTTTCAATATTAGACCTCATCTGCCATATAGCTGCCAACTCCTCTATTTTATCATGGTCTTCTTGTAAAGTTGCTACAGTTTGTTGCAAACTCTTAGGTTGAACTATTTATTCCAACCTCTATATTGTTTATGAACAAGTTAAAGAGTTTGTAAAGGCATTTTTTTAATTAAAATAACTAACATGTTATGCTTTCTTGCTCTGCGCAATGGTTTTGCCCAAAACGGCCCTGAACTTCTTCTTCAGGGGTCCCCGAACACTTTCCACTTCCACTCTGTGTCTGCCCCCATAGCAATGGCTCCTGCCAGAACCTCTAGTGAGACCAGGAAGAGGAGAGAATAGAAGAACTGCAGCAAACAGGCACAGCGCTGGATCAAAAATAAAACTATTTAAGAAGAATGAGGGGAGGGGGTAAGGGGGCTGGAAAAGCTGCTATTGAAAAGTTTTTTTACCTTAATGCAGAGAATTCACACAAAAAATATTTTACCTTTAGAACTACTTTAAAAGAATGAAAGAATTGGTCCCAGGACAGAGCCCTGGAGCACTCCGCTCAAAACATTAGATCATTCAGAACATGAGCCATTTATCTCTACTCTCTGGATTTATTCCTGTAACCTGTTTTCAGGTACTTAGAAATTTATCAATGCCAATAGACGTAATGTGTAAATTAAGCATACTGTATGTGAGCTTATGTGGACATCTCCCTGACCCTCCTTAACTCCCAATCCATTCAAAAACCACTTGATTTCTTCTTGTAATATTCACCAGTGAGCCTAATGCAGGTTTCAGGAGACATCTTTGCAGTTAAACCATGGGCACAACAAGTGTGAGGCTCACGTGATGACTCCAAAAGCATATAGCCTTTCTATTTGATCAAGCTTATGAGATAATCTACCATTATGGTCGTTTAGTGCCTCCCAGCAATCACCTAAGCTGAATTTCAACACCAACATGTGCCTTCCTTCTTGAACCTCTGGCACTGACCCCTCCTTTTAGGTTTCTTTGCTTTCTGGATGCATTCAGTGATAATCATTAGAGATGAGCGAATCGAACCTGGCGAAGTGGAATTCGTTTCGAATTTTAGGAAAAATTCAATTCGCATCGAATCCGAATATTAGCAAACTTCGGATGCGCGAATCGAATTTTTCCCGATCTGCCGATTTTCATCCCTTCTACAGCCGGCAAAAAGTGTCCCTGCAGAGAGCTCCGCTATTTCTGACAGTTCTCTGACAGTTCCTTCACATTTACAGCGGTTGAAACATTGTATCTATTTGTTTCCATTTAGGATACAGATGTTTTTATTCGGAAACAAATAGATACAATGTTTCAACCGCTGTAAATGTGAAGGAACTGTCAGAGAACTGTCAGAAATAGCGGAGCTCTCTGCAGATACACTTTTTGCTGGAATGGAATTCTTCTTCATCCTCATCCTACTTCTTCTTCTTCTTCTACTTCTTCATCCTCATCCTACTTCTTCTTCTTCTTCATCCTCATCCTTCTTCTTCTTCTTCTTCATCCTCATCCTACTACTTCTTCTTCTTCTTCTTCTCATTCTTCTTCTTCTTCTTCTTCTTCTCATTCTTCTTCTTCTTTTCATTCTTCTTCTTCTTCTTTTCATTCTTCTTCTTCTTCTTTTCATTCTTCTTTTCATTCTTCTTCTTCTTCTTTTCATTCTTCTTCTTCTTCTTCTTCTTTTCATTCTTCTTCTTCTTCTTTTCATTCTTCTTCTTCTTCTTTTCATTCTTCTTTTCATTCTTCTTTTCATTCTTCTTCTTCTTCTTTTCATTCTTCTTCTTTTCATTCTTCTTCTTCCTCTTTTCATTCTTCTTTTCATTCTTCTTCTTCTTCTTTTCATTCTTCTTTTCATTCTTCTTCTTCTTCTTTTCATTCTTCTTCTTCTTCTTTTCATTCTTATTTTCATTCTTCTTCTTCTTCTTTTCATTCTTCTTCTTCTTCTTCTTTTCATTATTCTTCTTCTTCTTTTCATTCTTCTTCTTCTTCTTCTTTTCATTCTTCTTTTCATTCTTCTTCTTCTTCTTTTCATTCTTCTTCTTCTTCTTCTTTTCATTCTTCTTTTCATTCTTCTTCTTCTTTTCATTCTTCTTCTTCTTCTTTTCATTCTTCTTTTCATTCTTCTTCTTTTCATTCTTCTTCTTCTTCTTTTCATTCTTCTTCTTCTTCTTTTCATTCTTCTTTTCATTCTTCTTCTTCTTCTTTTCATTCTTCTTCTTCTTCTTTTCATTCTTCTTTTCATTCCTCTTCTCCTTCTTTTCGTTCTTCTTTTCATTCTTCTTCTTCTTCTTCTTTTCATTCTTCTTTTCATTCTTCTTCTTCTTCTTCTTTTCATTCTTCTTCTTCTTCTTTTCATTCTTCTTTTCATTCTTCTTCTTCTTCTTCTTTTCATTCTTCTTTTCATTCTTCTTCTTTTCATTCTTCTTCTTCTTTTCATTCTTCTTCTTCTTCTTTTCATTCTTCTTCTTCTTCTTCTCATTCTTCTTTTCATTCTTCTTCTTCTTCTTTTCATTCTTCTTCTTCTTCTTTTCATTCTTCTTCTTTTCATTCTTGTTTTCATTCTTCTTCTTTTCATTCTTCTTCTTCTTCTTTTCATTCTTCCTCTTCTTCTTTTCATTCTTCTTTTCATTCTTCTTCTCCTTCTTTTCATTCTTCTTCTTTTCATTCTTCTTCTTCTTCTTTTCATTCTTCTTTTCATTCTTCTTCTTCTTCTTTTCATTCTTCTTCTTCTTCTTTTCATTCTTCTTTTCATTCTTCTTCTTCTTCTTTTCATTCTTCTTCTTTTCATTCTTCTTCTTCTTCTTCTTCTTCTTTTCATTCTTCTTTTCATTCTTCTTCTTCTTCTTTTCATTCTTCTTCTTCTTCTTTTCATTCTTCTTTTCATTCTTCTTCTTCTTCTTTTCATTCTTCTTCTTCTTCTTCTTTTCATTCTTCTTTTCATTCTTCTTCTTCTTTTCATTCTTCTTCTTCTTCTTTTCATTCTTCTTTTCATTCTTCTTCTTCTTCTTTTCATTCTTCTTCTTCTTCTTTTCATTCTTCTTCTTTTCATTCTTCTTTTCATTCTTCTTCTTCTTCTTCTTTTCATTCTTCTTTTCATTCTTCTTCTTCTTCTTTTCATTCTTGTTTTCATTCTTCTTCTTTTCATTCTTCTTCTTCTTCTTTTCATTCTTCCTCTTCTTCTTTTCATTCTTCTTTTCATTCTTCTTCTCCTTCTTTTCATTCTTCTTCTTTTCATTCTTCTTCTTCATCTTTTCATTCTTCTTTTCATTCTTCTTCTTCTTTTCATTCTTCTTCTTTTCATTCTTCTTTTCATTCTTCTTCTTCTTCTTTTCATTCTTCTTCTTTTCATTCTTCTTCTTCTTCTTCTTCTTCTTCTTCTTCTTTTCATTCTTCTTTTTATTCTTCTTCTTCTTCTTTTCATTCTTCTTCTTCTTCTTTTCATTCTTCTTTTCATTCTTCTTCTTCTTCTTTTCATTCTTCTTCTTCTTCTTCTTTTCATTCTTCTTTTCATTCTTCTTCTTCTTCTTTTCATTCTTCTTCTTCTTCTTTTCATTCTTCTTCTTTTCATTCTTCTTTTCATTCTTCTTCTTCTTTTCATTCTTCTTTTCATTCTTCTTCTTTTCATTCTTCTTCTTCTTCTTCTTTTCATTCTTCTTCTTCTTCTTTTCATTCTTCTTTTCATTCTTCTTCTTCTTCTTTTCATTCTTCTTTTCATTCTTCTTCTTCTTCTTTTCATTCTTCTTCTTCTTTTCATTCTTCTTCTTCTTCTTCTTCTTTTCATTCTTCTTTTCATTCTTCTTCTTCTTCTTTTCATTCTTCTTTTCATTCTTCTTCTTTTCATTCTTCTTCTTCTTCTTTTCATTCTTCTTCTTTTCATTCTTCTTCTTCTTCTTTTCATTCTTCTTCTTCTTCTTCTCATTCTTCTTCTTCTTTTCATTCTTCTTTTCATTCTTCTTCTTTTCATTCTTCTTCTTCTTCTTTTCATTCTTCTTTTCATTCTTCTTCTTCTTCTTTTCATTCTTCTTCTTTTCATTCTTCTTTTCATTCTTCTTCTTCTTTTCATTCTTCTTTTCATTCTTCTTCTTTTCATTCTTCTTCTTCTTCTTCTTTTCATTCTTCTTCTTCTTCTTTTCATTCTTCTTTTCATTCTTCTTCTTCTTCTTTTCATTCTTCTTTTCATTCTTCTTCTTCTTCTTTTCATTCTTCTTCTTCTTTTCATTCTTCTTCTTCTTCTTCTTCTTTTCATTCTTCTTTTCATTCTTCTTCTTCTTCTTTTCATTCTTCTTCTTCTTCTTTTCATTCTTCTTTTCATTCTTCTTCTTCTTCTTTTCATTCTTCTTTTCATTCTTCTTCTTTTCATTCTTCTTCTTCTTCTTTTCATTCTTCTTCTTTTCATTCTTCTTCTTCTTCTTTTCATTCTTCTTCTTCTTCTTCTCATTCTTCTTCTTCTTCTTTTCATTCTTCTTTTCATTCTTCTTCTTTTCATTCTTCTTCTTCTTCTTTTCATTCTTCTTTTCATTCTTCTTCTTCTTCTTTTCATTCTTCTTTTCATTCTTCTTCTTCTTCTTTTCATTCTTCTTCTTCTTCTTTTCATTCTTCTTTTCATTCTTCTTCTTCTTCTTTTCATTCTTCTTTTCATTCTTCTTCTTCTTTTCATTCTTCTTCTTCTTTTCATTCTTCTTCTTCTTCTTTTCATTCTTCTTCTTCTTCTTCGTCTTCTTCTTCTTCTTCATCTTCTTCTTCATCTTCTTCGTCGTGCCCCGTGACTGCCCAAATGAGTGAAGTGTGCGGTGATTCTAAGATCGACGGCACTCATCTGCATGTCATACTGACTGACAGTATTATTTCTCTTCCCCAGCAGACTCCAAGGGCATTTAAATTAAAGGTACAGTGTTCTGCACTAATATAAAGGCTCTCTGAAGCCTAGAAACCCTTTTAATAAGTTAAATTCGCAGCGAATAAATTCGCATCGAATCGAATTTCTGCTGCAAATTCGGCGAATCAGCCGAATCGAATTTTTGAATAATTCGCTCATCTCTAATAATCATCTCTATCTCTTGATGAAGTGGATAAAATCCAAGAAACATGTTGACCTTTCAGAGAACTTGAACTTGCAATCTGTAATGTATCTTGAGCTGTAGCTTCCAAGGCAATTGTGATTTTAGACACACAATTTGATGTCAAAAATTGTTTTATTGTGTATGCACCAATAAAATGTATATTTTATGAGAATTTATGGTTTTACTGTGCCTTAAAAATCCCACCATGTCAAATGTCCTTTTAAACACTTTAAAAGAATTGGTCCCAGGACAGAGCCCTGGAGCATTCCAATCAAAACATTAGATCATTCAGAACATGAGCCATTTATCTCTACTCCCTGGACTTATTCCTGTAACCAGTTTTCAGGTACATAGAAATTCATCAATGCCAATAGACCTTAATGTGTAAATTAAGTATACTGTATGTGAGCTTATGTGGACATCTTCCTGCCCCTCAAACTCCCAATCCATTCAAAAACCACTTGATTCTTCTTGGAATATTCACAATAAGCCTGTTGTAACAAAGCTAAAGTTTCACTTGCACTTTTGCCAATATTCACTCAAAAATGTATGTTAATCCGCTGCTCCAGATTCCTGTCATTCATTTTCCACCACCAATGCAACACACACACCTGTTACTTCTTCTGCTACTACGCTAAAGACTGATTCAACTGGTCTGTGACCTAGGTGAGTGCAAGTTAGAACATGTCATAACACGCTGGAGAGCGAATGGCTGTGTGACTCAACACTATAGTGCCATGGGCATTCTGGGAATTAAATTGTCACACTTGGTACAATGGAGCAGCCCATTTCAACTATTCTCTTTGCTTTTTTACAGCAACTATTTCACTAAGATATTATATTGTGATTTACAAGGTGGGAGAAGGAGATCTGATTCTGTTGAATAAAGCCCTCTTGTGTTTATAATATTCATATAAAAATGTTATTGGTCTTTATCAAATTACAGTGCAAAAGCACACAGCTACAAATTACCTGAAGAAATAGGCTGGCGATGGCAAAATAAGGTAAGGTAATTAGACTCTGGTCTGATTTATGGTATTGTTACCAGTATAAATTCTTTTTATTGCGCTCCACCATAGTCTGTGCCTTCTGTTCCCTTGGGGTATGCATACTGATACAGTGACTGACATGTGTAATAGACTGCTTTAATTAAAGTAGTGTAATGCAAATTTCTATTCAGTTACCTGAAACACAATAGATTTTTTTTCCTTAGCATAATTGAATAGATTAAAACATGGAGAATAGAGCTGGTTAATAATCAAAATGCTACAGTAAATCATTTTTCACCTATTCTTTTTTTAACATATGAATCTCTTAGCCCCAGTTTTGTTTCCATACTGTATTTTTTATGTGTAAATACTATAACTTGTATAAATGTTGTTTTTGCTATTCAGAACTTCATAGACAGTACAAAATTCCATTTGGCTGCAAACAACTGCATTTAAAAATGACTAGAAATTACAGAGTAGATTTAAAGTGATACTAAACAGAGAAGTTTTATTTGCCATATTTAATTCACATAAATCATGCCCAGGGGCGGACTGACCATTTGGAACTCGGGCACTGCCCGAGGTCCCGGGATCAGTAGGGGGCCCCATGAGATGCCCCGGGTACCTTTTTCATAGGATTTTTTGAGTTTGGGCAAGGACACAGGGGCTCCATGATGCCCTATTGCCCAGGGGCCCCATGAGTTATCAGTCCACCCCTGATCATGCCACTGTATTTTTTTTCTTAAATCCTTTAAGAGCCACCCCATAGCAGATATAATATATATATATATATACAGTATATACACACACACATGATCTTGCATTTCCTGGTAGGGGGGTGCGCATGCATCGCCCTACCCGTGCCGCTATTGGCTGCTGGATATGTTAATCACTGGCCAGGACTCGGTGATCATTGGCAGGGCTGAGAGGGGAGAGACATGTGTGTAAGCACAGGTTTCTCTCATGTCAGCATGGACATGCTGCTTTGTATCTCTGTACACAGCAGAGAGATACAAAGCAGCATGTTTCCCAAGTAAAACACAGCACACAATGTAAAACACACACAGCACACAGATAACCCTTTGATCGCCCCAGATGTTAATCCCTTTCTGCCCAGTGTCATTAGTACAGTGTCAGTGCTTTTTATTAGCACTAATTACTGTATTAGTGTCATTGGGATGCCAGTGGCAGTTAGTTCCCACCCATTGCCTGCCTCAGTCCCGCAAGTCCCACTATAAGTCACTGATCACCACCATTACTAGTATAAAAAAATAAAAATTCCAGTATATATACCGCCATTTGTAGACGCTATAACTTTCACGTAAACTAATTAATATACACTTATTGTGATTTTTTGTAACAAAGACGTAGCAGAATACATTATGACTAGAGATGAGCGAAGTATTCAAAAATTCGATTCGACTGATTCGGCGAATTCGTGGAAAAATTTCGATTCGAGTCGAATATATTCGCTGCGAATTTAACTTATAAAAGGGTGTTTCTAGGCTTCAGAGAGCCTTTATATTAGTGCAGAACACTGTACCTTTAATTTAAATGCCCTTGGAGTCTGCTGGGGAAGAGAAATAATACTGACAGTCAGTATGACATGCAGATGAGTGCCGTCGATCTTAGAATCACCGCACACTTCACTCATTTGGGCAGTCACGGGGCCAAAACCAGAGTGTGGAGCCACAGTGTGGCGGTGGAGGCAGCAGCAATGGGAGGCCATACAGCACCCTATGACAAAAATGGAAACCACCAGCAGTGTGAGGAGACCTGAAAGTGGCACATGGCAGAGTGTGGCGATGGAGACAGCAGCAATGGGAGGCCGTACAGGGACCCATGACACACTCTGGACCTGGCAGCAGCATGAGGAGGCGGTACAGGGGCCCATGACAGATTACGGGCCTGGCAGCAGCATGAGGAGGCGGTATAGGGGCCCATGGCAGATTAGGGGCCTGGCAACAGCTATGGGAGGCCCGTAATCTGCCAGCACCCTATGACAAAAAATGGAACACACCAGCAGTGTGAGGAGACCTGAACGTGGCACATGGCAGAGTGTGGCGATGGAGACAGCAGCAATGGGAGGCCGTACAGGGACCCATGAGAGACTCTGGACTTGGCAGCAGCATGAGGAGGCAGTATAGGGGCCCATGGCAGATTAGGGGCCTGGCAGCAGCTATGGGAGGCCCGTAATCTGCCAGCACCCTATGACAAGAAATGGAACACACCAGCAGTGTGAGGAGACCTGAAAGTGGCACATGTTTGGGGCATGATTCATGGCGGATTTAGTCAGTTGTGTCAGGAACTGGTGGTTTGAAATCCAGACTAATCCACGCCTGATTCATTTTCACAAACGTGAGTCTCTTCACACTTTGGGTTGATAGTCGTGTCCTCCGCGGAGTTACAATACCTCCTGCCGCACTAAACACGCGCTCCAATGCCACGCTACTGGCCGGACATGACAGCCTTTCAAGGGCAAATTCAGCTAGTTGGGGCCAAAGGTCAAGTTTCGTTGCCCAGTAGTCAAGGGGATTGTCTACCTCGGTTGGCAGGGTGCTGTCCAAGTAGGCCTAAGCCTGTTGTTTGAGGTCCTGCTCCAGGTCCACCTGATGCTGCTGCTGCTGCTGCTGCGGCTGGTTAGTAGTTTTCTCACTGCGCTGGTGAAGAAAGCTACTCATCATCGACTGCAGACTGAGGCAGCTGCTGCTGGTGGAGCTGCCACTGCTCCTACCACCCCACCCCTCCCCTGCTGCCATGGCAGCGGAACGCGAGCGCACAGGGCCCACAGTGTCTGAGGATGGACGTTGGCGCAGAAAGGCAGAGACCAGCTGACTACATAGGTGGTTTTTATAGTACGTTATTTTGGCCTCCCTCTCAGCAGGTGTGAAAAAGGCCACCATTTTTGAACGGTAGCGAGGGTCCAACAAGGTGGACAGCCAAAAGTCATCCCTCTGTCTGATGGTTATTATTCAGCTGTCGCTACACAAGCAAGCAAGCATGCTATGGGCCATTTGTGCCAAGTAATGCGAGGGACTCCCTGCCTCCATCTCCACAGCATACTGCCACGGTGCGTCTGGGTCCTCTGTCTCCTCTTCCTCCTCCTCTACCAGATGCTCCTGCTCCTCCACTCCTGTCCGCTGAGTGGAAAAACCACCCATTTCACTCAATAATTCCTGAGCACCAATGTCCTCCTCTACCTCCTCCTCTTCTTCCTGTCCTGCCCCCACAGGGGTCATGTGGCGTTGAGATCTGTGCGCCACGTCTACCGCACCCTGACCAGCCATTGTTAACAGCATTTGTTCCAGGACGTGCAACAGAGGAATGACGTCGTTCATCCCATAGTCCTGGCGACTCACGAATAGCGTGGCCTCCTCAAAGGGCCTGAGCAAGCGCAGGTGTCACGCATGAGCTGCCAATGGCTGACATCTAAGTTACACAGGGAGTACCTTTATCCGCTTTTAACATCAGGAAATCTGTGATGGCCTTTCGCTGTTCGTAAAGGCGGTCTAACATATGTAGGGTTGAATTCCACCTTGTTGCAACGTCACAGCATGAGGAGTCGGTATGGGGGCCCATGGCAGATTACGGGCCTGGCAGCAGCAATGGGAGTCCCGTAATCTGCCAGCACCCTATGACAAAAAATGTAACACACCAGCAGTGTGAGGAGATCTGAAAGTGGCACATGGCAGAGTGTGGCGATGGAGACAGCAGCAATGGGAGGCCGTTCAGGGACCCATGAGAGACTCTGGACCTGGCAGCAGCATGAGGAGGCGGTATAGGGGCCCATGGCAGATTAGGGGCCTGGCAGCAGCTATAGGAGGCCCGTAATCTGCCAGCACCCTATGACAAAAAATGGAACACACCAGCAGTGTGAGGAGACCTGAAAGTGGCACATGGCATGAGACACTGTGGACCTGGCAGCAGCATGAGGAGGCGGTACAGGGGCCCATGGCAGATTAGGGGCCTGGCAGCAGCTATGGGAGGCCCGTAATCTGCCAGCAACCTATGTCAAAAAATTGAACACACCAGCAGTGTGTGAGGAGACCTGAAAGTGGCACATGGCAGAGTGTGGCGATGGAGACAGCAGCAATGGGACGCCGTACAGGGACCCATGAGAGACTCTGGACTTGGCAGCAGCATGAGGAGGCGGTATAGGGGCCCATGGCAGATTAGGGGCCTGGCAGCAGCTATGGGAGGCCCGTAATCTGCCAGCACCCTATGTCAAAAAATTGAACACACCAGCAGTGTGAGGAGACCTGAAAGTGGCACATGGCATGAGACACTGTGGACCTGGCAGCAGCATGAGGAGGCGGTATAGGGGCCCATGGCAGATTAGGGGCCTGGCAGCAGCTATGGGAGGCCCGTAATCTGCCAGCACCCTATGACAAAAAATGGAACACACCAGCAGTGTGAGGAGACCTGAAAGTGGCACATGGCATGAGACACTGTGGACCTGGCAGCAGCATGAGGAGGCGGTACAGGGGCCCATGGCAGATTAGGGGCCTGGCAACAGCTATGGGAGGCCCGTAATCTGCCAGCACCCTATGTCAAAAAATTGAACACACCAGCAGTGTGTGAGGAGACCTGAAAGTGGCACATGGCAGAGTGTGGCGATGGAGACAGCAGCAATGGGACGCCGTACAGGGACCCATGAGAGACTCTGGACTTGGCAGCAGCATGAGGAGGCGGTATAGGGGCCCATGGCAGATTAGGGGCCTGGCAGCAGCTATGGGAGGCCCGAAATCTGCCAGCACCCTATGTCAAAAAATTGAACACACCAGCAGTGTGAGGAGACCTGAAAGTGGCACATGGCATGAGACACTGTGGACCTGGCAGCAGCATGAGGAGGCGGTATAGGGGCCCATGGCAGATTAGGGGCCTGGCAGCAGCTATGGGAGGCCCGTAATCTGCCAGCACCCTATGTCAAAAAATTGAACACACCAGCAGTGTGTGAGGAGACCTGAAAGTGGCACATGGCAGAGTGTGGCGATGGAGACAGCAGCAATGGGAGGCCGTACAGGGACCCATGAGAGACTCTGAACCTGGCAGCAGCATGAGGAGGCGGTATAGGGGCCCATGGCAGATTAGGGGCCTGGCAGCAGCTATGGGAGGCCCGTAATCTGCCAGCACCCTATGTCAAAAAATTGAACACACCAGCAGTGTGTGAGGAGACCTGAAAGCGGCACATGGCAGAGTGTGGCGATGGAGACAGCAGCAATGGGAGGCCGTACAGGGACCCATGACAGACTCTGGACTTGGCAGCAGCATGAGGAGGCGGTATAGGGGCCCATGGCAGATTAGGGGCCTGGCAGCAGCTATGGGAGGCCCGTAATCTGCCAGCACCCTATGTCAAAAAATTGAACACACCAGCAGTGTGAGGAGACCTGAAAGTGGCACATGGCAGAGTGTGGCGATGGAGACAGCAGCAATGGGAGGCCGTACAGGGACCCATGACAGACTCTGGACTTGGCAGCAGCATGAGGAGGCGGTATAGGGGCCCATGGCAGATTAGGGGCCAGGCAGCAGCTATGGGAGGCCCGTAATCTGCCAGCACCCTATGTCAAAAAATTGAACACACCAGCAGTGTAAGAGGAGACCTGAAAGTGGCACATGGCAGAGTGTGGCCATGGAGACAGCAGCAATGGGAGGCCGTACAGGGACCCATGAGAGACTCTGGACCTGGCAGCAGCATGAGGAGGCGGTATAGGGCCCCATGGCAGATTAGGGGCCTGGCAGCAGCTATGGGAGGCCCGTAATCTGCCAGCACCCTATGTCAAAAAATCGAACACACCAGCAGTGTGTGAGGAGACCTGAAAGTGGCACATGGCAGAGTGTGGCGATAAAGACAGCAGCAATGAGACGCCGTACAGGGACCCATGAGAGACTCTGGACTTGGCAGCAGCATGAGGAGGCGGTATAGGGGCCCATGGCAGATTAGGGGCCTGGCAGCAGCTATGGGAGGCCCGTAATCTGCCAGCACCCTATGTCAAAAAATTGAACACACCAGCAGTGTGAGGAGACCTGAAAGTGGCACATGGCATGAGACACTGTGGACCTGGCAGCAGCATGAGGAGGCGGTACAGGGGCCCATGGCAGATTATGGTCCTGGCAGCAGCTATGGGAGGCCCGTAATCTGCCAGCACCCTATGACAAAAAATAGAACACACCAGCAGTGTGAGGAGACGTGAAAGTGGCACATGGCAGGGGCATGATTCATGGCGGATTTAGTCAGTTGTGTCAGGAACTGGTGGTTTGAAATCCAGACTAATCCACGCCTGATTCATTTTCACAAACGTGAGTCTCTCCACACTTTGGGTGGACAGTCGTGTCCTCCGCGGAGTTACAATACCTCCTGCCGCACTAAACACGTGCTCCGATGCCACGCTACTGGCGGGGCATGACAGCCTTTCAAGGGCAAATTCAGCTAGTTGGGGCCAAAGGTCAAGTTTCGTTGCCCAGTAGTCAAGGGGATTGTCTACCTCGGTTGGCAGGGTGCTGTCCAAGTAGGCCCAAGCCTGTTGTTTGAGGTCCTGCTCCAGGTCCACCTGATGCTGCTGCTGCTGTGGCTGGTTAGTAGTTTCCTCACTGCGCTGGTGAAGAAAGCTACTCATCATCGACTGCAGACTGAGGCAGCCGCTGCTGGTGGAGCTACCACTGCTCCTACCACCCCACCCCTCCCCTGCTGCCATGGCAGCGGAACGCGAGCGCACAGGGCCCACAGTGTCTGAGGATGGACGTTGGCGCACAAAGGCAGAGACCAACTGACTACATAGGTGGTTTTTATAGTACGTTATTTTGGCCTCCCTCTCAGCAGGTGTGAAAAAGGCCACCATTTTTGAACGGTAGCGAGGGTCCAACAAGGTGGACAGCCAAAAGTCATCCCTCTGTCCGATGCTTATTATTCGGCTGTCGCTACGCAAGCAACCGAGCATGCTATGGGCCATTTGTGCCAAGTAATGCGAGGGACTCCCTGCCTCCATCTCCACAGCATACTGCCACGGTGCATCTGGGTCCTCTGTCTCCTCCTCCTCCTCCTCTACCAGATGCTCCTGCTCCTCCACTCCTGTCCGCTGAGTGGAAAAACCACCCATTTCACTCAATAATTCCTGAGCACCAATGTCCTCCTCTACCTCCTCCTCTTCTTCCTGTCCTGCCCCCACAGGGGTCATGTGGCATTGAGATCTGTGCGCCACGTCTACCGCACCCTGACCAGCCATTGTTTACAGCATTTGTTCCAGGACGTGCAACAGAGGAATGACGTCATTCATCCCATAGTCCTGCCGACTCACGAATAGCGTGGCCTCCTCAAAGGGCCTGAGCAAGCGGCAGGTGTCACGCATGAGCTGCCAATGGCTGACATCGAAGTTACACAGGGGAGTACCTTTATCCGCTTGTAACATCAGGAAATCTGTGATGGCCTTTCGCTGTTCGTAAAGGCGGTCTAACATGTGTAGGGTTGAATTCCACCTTGTTGCAACGTCGCAGATCAGGCGATGCTGTGGAATTCCGTTCTGCCGCTGCAGCTCAAGGAGGGTGTGCTTTGCGGTGTAGGAATGGCTGAAATGCATGCAAAGTTTACGTGACATTTTAAGGATGTCTTGCAGTGGGATGGTGGATTTTAGGAACCGCTTGACAACCAGATTGAACACGTGAGCCATGCATGGCGCATGGCACAACCTTCCTTGACGCAGAGCAGACACCATGTTCTTTCCGTTGTCGGTCAACATGGTTCCGATTTTCAGTTTGCGCGGAGACAGCCATCTGTCGATTTCTCTGTTCATTACACTGAGAAGTTCCTCCCCTGTGTGACTACGTTTGCCAAGGCATACCAGGTGCAGCACAGCGTGACACCGTTGCGCCCTGCACATGTGATATGCCGGTCGGGTAATGGGACTTGGCACGGGGGTGGCGGCTGAGGACACGAAGGAAGAAGAGGTGGTAGAGGCGGACATCTTTTGTGGACCAAGGACGTGCAAACGTGGAGGCAAAAGCGGCGTGACCTGTCCAAGTTGCTGGTGCGGCTGTGACGGCACCACGTTCACCCAGTGGGCCGTAAATGACATGTACTGTCCCTGACCGTAGTTACAGCTCCACACGTCGGCGCTTCCGTGCACTTTGGCAGAGACCGACATGCTCAAAGACTGGCCCACCATCTCTTCTACATGTGAATGCAGGGCTGGCACTGCCTTTTTGGCGAAGAAATGACGGCTTGGCACTCTCCACCGCGGCGCGGCACAAGCCATCATTTCTCGGAAAGGTGCTGAGTCCACCACTTGGAAAGGGAGGGACTGCAGCACCAGCAACTTGGACAGGAGGACGTTCAGCTTTTGCACCGTCGGGTGCGTGCTCGCAAACTGTTGTCTCTTGGAAACGGATTCCAAGAAAGACTGCTGACGGAATCCGTGAAGAGGAGTAGCAGGAGAAGGAGCATCTGAACGAGCGGAAGATGGCAACGAGCGACAACTCCCCTCAGCAGAGGTGTTGGAGCCTTGACTGGCTGATAGAGGGCGATTGACGTCGGGTGACGGAGCAAGTAACGGAACGGGTGATGGAGCGGGGGCTGGGGCAGGCAGAACCGCCGTATCTTTATCACGGTTTTCCCAGGCCACCAAATGGCGACGCTGCATATGCTGCCGCAACGCTGTAGTCCCAACATAGGCCCCCTGGCCACGCTTGACTTTCTGGCCACATAGTCGACATACGGCTACGTTTACTTCCTCGGGCGGCTTGACAAAAAATTGCCACACCGCCGAGTAGGAAACTTTGCCCCCGATACTCCTCACTGGCTGACTGCTGCTTCCTCCGTGCACACCGGCACCACTACTGGCCGTGGTGGTAGGCTGCAGTGGAGCTGGTGCTGTACTCCGTGGCCGTTTGCCTCCACTGACACTGCTGCGACCCTGCTGCCTCCTGGGCAACCCACCGACTGTTTTGCTCGCTGCCAAGCTGCCACCCTCTTCTCCTGATGATGCGGAAGCAATAGCCTGATGACGACGAGGCTGCCAAGTGCGATCAGCCTCATCATCATCAATTAGGGTCTCCGCCTCACTACTAGCCCCCTCGGCTGCGTGTGGGTCAGGAGACAGACCTGTCTCTAGACCGGCTACCGAGCCACTCTCCTCGCCACTACTTCTTCGCCTGGCTGCTGAAGAGGCGGATGTCTCCCCCCGTTCCTGACCGCCCTCTGTTAGCTCTTCCTCACTGTACAGTGGGGCTGAGCCCACAGCATGCGATACTTCGCTTGGTGAGGGAACACCAAAGGACAGGGGCAGGTAGAGGACACGTGATTTCAGTGGGCTTGGTCCCGGGCCATGCCAACTAACGGTTGTGTCTGACGTACCCACCGACCGTTGGCTGTAGGTGTCAGAGGTGACCTGGGAAGAGGAAGACGACCTAGCCAACCAATCGATGACGGCAGGGTTGTCGGTGGAGACACGACCGCTGGATGACACCGGGAGCACTGGCCTCTGGCTGCGAATAGTGCTGCCTCGACCCCTTCCTCTGCTGCCACGTCTGCTCGCTCCTAAAACATTGCCTCCTCTGCCACTCCTCTGCATGTTGTCTGACATACTCTTTAATTAAACGATTCTGTGTCCCTGAGTAACAATTCTGTGTCTGTCCCTGAGTAACAATTCTGTGTCCCTGAGTAACGTTTCTGTGGCCCTAAGTAACAGTTCTGTGGCCCTGAGTAACAATTCTGTGTCCCTCAGTAACAATTCTGTGTCCCTCAGTAACAATTCTGTGTCTGTCCCTGAGTAACAATTCTGTGTCTGTCCCTGAGTAACAATTCTGTGTCCCTGAGTAACGTTTCTCTGGCCCTAAGTAACAGTTCTGTGGCCCTCAGTAACAATTCTGTGTCCCTCAGTAACAATTCTGTGTCTGTCCCTGAGTAACAATTCTGTGTCTGTCCCTGAGTAACAATTCTGTGTCCCTGAGTAACAATTCTGTGTCCCTCAGTAACAATTCTGTGTCCCTGAGTAACAATTCTGTGTCCCTCAGTAACAATTCTGTGTCCCTCAGTAACAATTCTGTGTCCCTGAGTAACAATTCTGTGTCTGTCCCTGAGTAACAATTATGTGTCCCTAAGTAACGTTTCTGTGGCCCTAAGTAACGGTTCTGTGGCCCTCAGTAACAAATCTGTGTCCCTCAGTAACAATTCTGTGTCTGTCCCTGAGTAACAATTCTGTGTCCCTAAGTAACGTTTCTGTGGCCCTAAGTAACGTTTCTGTGGCCCTAAGTAACGATTCTGTGGCCCTAAGTAACGTTTCTGTAGCCCTAAGTAACGTTTCTGTGGCCCTAAGTAACAATTCTGTGGCCCTAAGTAACAGTTCTGTGGCCCTCAGTAACAGTTCTGTGGCCCTCAGTAACAATTCTGTGTCCCTCAGTAACAATTCTCTGTCTGTCCCTGAGTAACAATTCTGTGTCCCTAAGTAACGTTTCTGTGTCCCTAAGTAACGTTTCTGTGGCCCTAAGTAACGATTCTGTGGCCCTAAGTAACGATTCTGTGGCCCTAAGTAACGATTCTGTGGCCCTAAGTAACGTTTCTGTAGCCCTAAGTAACGTTTCTGTGGCCCTAAGTAACGTTTCTGTGGCCCTAAGTAATGTTTCTGTGGCCCTAAGTAACAGTTCTGTGGCCCTCAGTAACAGTTCTGTGGCCCTCAGTAACAATTCTGTGTCCCTCAGTAACAATTCTGTGTCTGTCCCTGAGTAACAATTCTGTGTCCCTAAGTAACGTTTCTGTGGCCCTAAGTAACGGTTCTGTGGCCCTCAGTAACAATTCTGTGTCCCTCAGTAACAATTCTGTGTCTGTCCCTAAGTAACAATTCTGTGGCCCTAAGTAACGTTTCTGTGGCCCTAAGTAACGTTTCTGTGGCCCTAAGTAACGTTTCTGTGTCCCTCAGTAACAATTCTGTATCCCTCAGTAACAATTCTGTGTCTGTCCCTGAGTAACAATTCTGTGTCCCTAAGTAACAATTCTGTGGCCCTAAGTAAAGTTTCTGTGGCCCTAAGTAACGTTTCTGTGGCCCTAAGTAACGATTCTGTGGCCTTAAGTAACGTTTCTGTGTCCCTAAGTGACGTTTCTGTGGCCCTAAGTAACGGTTCTGTGGCCCTCAGTAACAATTCTGTGTCCCTCAGTAACAATTCTGTGTCTGTCCCTAAGTAACAATTCTGTGGCCCTAAGTAACGTTTCTGTGGCCCTAAGTAACGTTTCTGTGGCCCTAAGTAACGTTTCTGTGTCCCTCAGTAACAATTCTGTATCCCTCAGTAACAATTCTGTGTCTGTCCCTGAGTAACAATTCTGTGTCCCTAAGTAACGTTTCTGTGGCCCTAAGTAACGGTTCTGTGGCCCTCAGTAACAATTCTGTGTCCCTCAGTAACAATTCTGTGTCTGTCCCTAAGTAACAATTCTGTGGCCCTAAGTAAAGTTTCTGTGGCCCTAAGTAACATTTCTGTGGCCCTAAGTAACGATTCTGTGGCCCTAAGTAACGTTTCTGTGGCCCTAAGTAACGTTTCTGTGGCCCTCAGTAACAATTCTGTGTCCCTCAATAACAATTCTGTGTCTGTCCCTAAGTAACAATTCTGTGGCCCTAAGTAACGTTTCTGTGGCCCTAAGTAACGATTCTGTGGCCCTCAGTAACGATTCTGTATCCCTCAGTAACAATTCTGTGTCTGTCCCTGAGTAACAATTCTGTGTCCCTAAGTAACGTTTCTGTGGCCCTAACTAACGATTCTGTGGCCCTAAGTAACGTTTCTGTGGCCCTCAGTAACAAATCTGTGTCCCTCAGTAACAATTCTGTGTCTGTCCCTAAGTAACAATTCTGTGGCCCTAAGTAACGTTTCTGTGGCCCTAAGTAACGGTTCTGTGGCCCTCAGTAACAATTCTGTGTCCCTCAATAACAATTCTGTGTCTGTCCCTAAGTAACAATTCTGTGGCCCTAAGTAACGTTTCTGTGGCCCTAAGTAACGTTTCTGTGGCCCTAAGTAACGATTCTGTGGCCCTCAGTAACAAATCTGTGTCCTTCAGTAACAATTCTGTGTCTGTCCCTAAGTAACAATTCTGTGGCCCTAAGTAACGATTCTGTGGTCCTCAGTAACAAATCTGTGTCCCTCAGTAACAATTCTGTGTCTGTCCCTAAGTAACAATTCTGTGGCCCTAAGTAACATTTCTGTGGCCCTAAGTAACGGTTCTGTGGCCCTCAGTAACAATTCTGTGTCCCTCAATAACAATTCTGTATCTGTCCCTAAGTAACAATTCTGTGGCCCTAAGTAACGTTTCTGTGGCCCTCAGTAACGATTCTGTGGCCCTCAGTAACAAATCTGTGTCCCTCAGTAACAATTCTGTGTCTGTCCCTAAGTAACAATTCTGTGGCCCTAAGTGACGATTCTGTGGCCCTCAGTAACAATTCTGTGTCCCTCAGTAACAATTCTGTGTCTGTCCCTAAGTAACAATTCTGTGGCCCTAAGTAACGTTTCTGTGGCCCTAAGTAACGATTCTGTGGCCCTCAGTAACAATTCTGTCTGTCCCTGAGTAACAATTCTGTGTCCCTAAGTAACGTTTCTGTGGCCCTAACTAACGATTCTGTGGCCCTAAGTAACGTTTCTGTGGCCCTATGTAACGTTTCTATGGCCCTAAGTAACGATTCTGTGGCCCTAACTAACGTTTCTGTGTCCCTAAGTAACGTTTCTCTGTCCCTAACTCTCTCCCTGAATACAGCCAGGTCTGCCTCTGTTGAATGACTGGAGGCAAATGGAGAATTCTAAAATGGCCGCCATTTATAGCTCGACCATTACACTGTGCTGGCTGGCTGGCTGCTGATTGGCTAATGCGATCACATGTCATGAATGAATGCATTATGGGTCAGCGCGCCTTGTCTGCGCGCCTTCCCAGACATCCCCGCTCCGTCGCCGCACATGTCGCCGCCATTTTAGGAAAAATTTCGATTCGCGCATCCGAAGTCTGCTTATTTTCGGATTCGACGCGAATCGAAATTTTCCTAATATTCGAAACGAATTCCACTTCGCCTACTTCGATTCGCTCATCTCTAATTATGACCTAAATTTATGAAGAAATTGTTTTAAGAAAGTTTTATAGCAAAAAGTCAAAAATATTGTTGTTTTTTTCAAAATTGTCAGTCTTTTTTTGTTTATAGAGCAAAAAAAAATGCAGAGGTGATCAAATACCACCAAAAGAAAGATCTATTTGTGGGGGAAAAAAGGACATACATTTTATTTTGGTACAGCATTGCATGACCGCGCAATTATCAGTTAAATTAACGCAGTGCCGTATCACAAAAAATGGCCTGGTCAGGAAAGGGGGTAAATCTTCTGGAGGGCAAGTGGTTAAATACCTTATTCCTGCAGCGCTGTTGTGTGGTCACACGATCTTTCGCTGTTCTTTGGCGTCTGCAATGAAGGGGCTTCTATTACTCTGCAGTTGTATGCTCTTTGCAGTATGCAGCTATGTCTGCACAACCTTGACTGGTGCTGTGTTGATGACATGACTAAAAAAAGTTTCAGAAGAGCAATTCAAATTAAATTGTAAATAACAAAAACCTGTTTACAGCTCCCTATAAATATTTATTGAACATCAAATCTAAATTTTGTGTTCATTAATTTGGTGTAGTCAGAGTCAAAAATGTTTGACACTAGCTTTCATTTTGTCCAGATGGCAAGTACATTCAAGGCTCATATTTTTTTAACTTTACAAGTATTAGCAATTAAATTTGATATGTTTAGTACTGATCTATAATAACTATACTCACGTGGGCTGCACAGATAAGAAAACAAGGAAATTAAGAGTTTAGAAGGGAACTGAAACTGGAGCATGCTCAGAAGATGGCAACAGCTAGTCTACAAAATCTCAGGCTGTAGTGGGTACCCAGAGAAAATGGGAGGGACAGCTGAAGACAGGATCAACCAGGTATATTTCATTATTTACAGAAAAAATGCTGTAGTGGGTTTGTGAGTATGTTAATTCTGTTACATAGCTTTTAATGTGAGCTTTTCATAGTCTGAGTTTAATGACACTTTAAACATTACACTTTTTTTTAGTGCAAAGAATGACTGTAAATGTAGTACAAAAATACTAAAATGTTGTAAATGTCTGGCGTAGTATGATTTATTTTAATTTACATAATTCTTCTTGAACATTTAGGTAAACAGTACACATTTGTGTTTTTTTTAATTATATGGTATATACTGTATAGGTTTATAAGCTAGACGTGTAGTTTGTTTCATTCTGAATTGAAATTCGGACTCATTTTTTTGTTATTTGGAGCTTCGGATGTATCTGAATTTCTGAATTACAATAGTAAAAAATGTAAATGAATTCAAAATAACAAAACAAAATTTCATCCGAAATAACAAATTATTCAACTTGAATTTGAAACAAATTCAAAACTGAAGTTTAAAACAAATTAAAAACGTAAACATATTGCTAACTTTCGCTGATTTCCTTCAAAGCCTGTGGGGTTGATTTACTAAGCTTGGAGAGTGCAAAACGTGGTGCAGTTCTGCAGAGAAACCATCAGCTTCCAGATTTTTTTTCGTCAAAGCTTAATTGAACACACTGAAGTTAGAAGTTGATTGGCTACCACACATAGCTTCTGAATTCAAATTTCTAAAAGAATAAAATAAAACAGAATAGAATAGAAAATAGAAGAAAAGAATAGAAAAAAATTGATTAAAGTAGAATAGAATTAATATAGCCAGCTTCCAAAATTCGAATTTAAAAAAAATTGAATAGAATTAATTAGAATAGAATAAACTTAAAAGAATAGAATAGAAAATACTAGTATAGAAAAGAATAGAACAGAAAACAATAGCATAGATTAGAATAGAATCAAATAGAAAGAATATAGAAATCTTCCAAAATTCATATTTCGAAATTAGAATTACAAATAAAATAGAATCGAAAGAATACAACCGTCTTCCGCAATTTGAATTTTGAAAAGAAATGGAATAGAATAAAGCAGAATAAATTAAAATAGAAAAGAGGAGAATAGACTAGAATATAAATGATTATAAAGGAATAGAATAAAATATAAAAGAATAGAATAAAATCAGAATAGTTTAGAACTGAATAGAATAGAATAAAATAGAATATAGCCATCTTTTACATGTACATTTCTTTGCTGTATTTTGTTATTGACTATTTTGACATAATCATCCCACTAGTGTAATGTATTTTATCACCAACTCTGGGCTTGGGTACATGACTTCCTGCTTCCTTCTCTTCTTCAGATTTCTCTTGGCAGTGAGTGGACAATGGACAGGTCAGTGACACCCTATATTCACAGTGGGGACCTCAGGCTAGGCATCATTCAACCTGAGAGACTGGGGCCAGCTTGTGGTGAAGAAAGGTTACTGCAGAAGTCAGTTCTTGTCCCTATTTATTTTAGGCAACTGACTGGGCTAAATTATATTTTATGGCATGCTCAGATGTGGGCATTAAGGTCTTATTCTGATGGAGATTACAGCTAATGAGAATATGGAGAATATGTATGAAAATATACTGGCTGTAGAATTTATGGGCTTATGTGCACAACATTTTTAAAGTGGTTGTAAAGGCTGAAGGTTTTTTACCTTCATGCATTCTATGCATGAAGGTAAAAAATCTTCTGTGTGAAGCAGTGCCTCCAGGCCCCTCAATACTTACCTGAGCCCCATCACAATCCAGCGATGTAAATGACAGCCTCGGCTGCCCTGGTTCTCTGCCTCCTCATTGGCTGAGACAGCCATTGGCTCCCACTGCTGTCAATCACAGCCAGACAGCCAATGAGGAGAGAGAGGGGGCAGGGCCATTCACACACGGAGCAGCGGGGACCCCCATAGCAAGCTGCTTGCTGGGGGCACCCAACAGACAGGAGGAGCCAGGAGAGCTTGCAGGGTTCCCGAGAAGAGAAGAATCCGGGCTGCTCTGTGCAAAATTACTACACACACCAGGTGAGTATAAACATGTTTGTTATTTTACAAAAAAAAAATTAACCTTTAGAATTGCTTTAATTTTGTTTTATAGAAATAGAAGAATTGAAAAAATGTATATACTTTCACATACACTCACACACAACCTCCCTTAAGAGTAGGTTCACATATGTGTGGATTGTACATGCGTGTGTATCACATTTGAGTAGGCTGCTGTACCTGAAAGAAATGCAATTGAAAAGTCCCTGGTCCTTTTTTAAAAATGTGCCACATGGAACCACATGGTGTTGTAGCACTATGCAAATTTGCGTGCATGAAAACATGCCACGTTTCTGATATGTGGGGGTACCATTAAGAATGAATAGCACCCTAGCATGTCTACTAAAGAGCAGCGTGTTTGGTCTGTGGTTCAGGAACACGCATGATTATGCACATGTGTTCAATAAGTATTTACAGTTCGGCTCTGCTTTGAAGAGATAATAGATAATAGAAAATGTGTTGAAGCTAGTCTCTTGTCAGTGCAGATTGTTATGGTGCTGAGGCATTATGGGTGGACATACTGATCAGCTCATCAATGGAGTATGTTACAGTTCTCCTAATATTACTGAGGTGAAACAGGAGTCTCAGCTCTTCATTCAAATGAGAAGAAATGCACAGACTGAGACAATGGTTAGAAGAGGGAGTAAATCCTTGTGAGTTCCTTGTTGTGATGCAGGCTGTTTTTCTGGAGGTGGGTACTTTCTGTAAAAAAAGTTTTTAGATTAATAGATACAATTTATAAATATAAGGGTAATTTAATTTAAAACATAAAATTATTTTGTACTGTATTTTATTAATTTACAGCATATGCTTTTTTTATCAATATTAATAAAAAATATTACATATCAATCTTTATCAGTACATGTCAAGTGTAAATGTATTTATAAATCAGTTTATGTATGTCAAACATTCCTTATATATGGCTGGAAATTCATCTAGGCACAAGCATTGTGTTACAATCGTAGATTTTGTGGCATAGAATCCACTTAACTAGAGCAGCAACAGTAAATTAGACTAAATAGACTTTAGGGGGGACATACTGTGGCCATTGGCAGTCAAAAAGGTCCCAACATCAGTGGGAAAAAAATGCCCAATCTTTGGTGTTAGCCAGACAGGCGTGGGTGACGTCAGCACAATCTCTGCCCAGCCCTGATGTACATTTACTCTCAATAGACATTGTCAAGGGGATCAAGTCAAAATATAGGGACTTTGCTGGTTTAGTCAGACCAAGCAGAGATTGTGAAAGTCATGATAAAGAATCAATGCAGTGGATAGTGAAGATAAATAGTGTCATCACAAGTTTTGTAGCCTTAAGCTTTGTGAAAATTGCAACAAGCTGGCAACTAGGCATGAGCTGAACTGCCCTGGGTTTGAAGTTCACTGAACCCTGCTCAAACCAAAGACATTTGTGTACCGAACAGGGGCGGACTGACAACTCATAGGGCCCCTGGGCAATAGGGGATCATGGGGCCCCTGTGTCCTTGCCCAAACTCAGAAAAGCCTATGAAAAAGGTATCAGGGGCATCTCATGGGGCCCCCTTCTGATCTCGGACCCTCGGGCAGTGCCCGAGTTTCCAAATGGTCAGTCCGCCCCTGGTACCGAACCCAGACCTCATTAAGACTAAAGGGAGCAAAATCTGTAAATTAAAAATGCCCATTTTCTGGGCTAATAAATAATAGGGTGTCAAAAATAGGGTGAGGCGGAGACTGTCCTGGGGAACATGTACTAATGCAAGATAAAACAATTTTTTATTCCATTTAGCCAGGAGCAGTGAATTTTTTTTAAAATTCTTAGAGTGAAGCACTAAAAATGCCCAATTTCTTTAAATAACATGCCAGGGGGTACCCTAATCCTGCTTATAAAGGTGTGTATCTCTGTGATGTACAGAAGTTCTGCAGCAGCACTGACATTTACAAAAGAAAAAAGTGTTTAACATTGCCAGCAAATGGCATGCAGCCTTGCTGGTTAGGAAAGGGGTGAGAAGAGATTCCAGCCCTGATCCTACTGAACCATTCCAGGTCACAACATGAGGGGGGAGTGATAAGGTCCAGGGGCCCCATATGTTCTTTATAAAAATAAATAAATAAATCCCAAAATACCCACAAAAAGTCCCTCATAAATCTATCATCATTCACAATGCCTGATACCTACAGACTCCCCCCAAAAAAACTGATGATCCAGTACACACGACTGATCCCAAGCTGTCATCAGCTAGATAAGAGAAGTGGCAGAGATAGTGGTGACATCATGTAAAAGTATGGCCAGTGGCCATATTTGGGAAGTGATGTCACTGCTATCCCTACCCCTTTGCTTAAGTGGTGGGTATTCCCAACGACACGCCCATGGCTTGCTTGGGAACCAGTGCAACAGGTAGACCTTCTTTCACATATCTGCTGCCAACAGCACCATTGTTTTCTGCAGCGAATCAACTGTGGGAAAAGTACTAGGCATTTGCTTAGCACACGCATGAGAGAATATATGACTCTGCCCCACCTAGCTCAGCAGTAGCAGCATCTCATTTAGAAGAGTCAGCAGCAAAGGAACAGCACTTTCCTACTCCTCATTCCTTATTTTTACATTTTCCCCTTCCTCAACATTCTCCTGCTGCATCTGCCAAAACATCTAATGACAGGAAGGGTAATCTCACAAGGGGTCTCAGAGGTTTAGGATATGCCACATCAAGAGGGGGAAGAGGGTCATAAGGCAAGTAAGGAGGAGAGTAAAGTGAAAGTTTGAACCTCTACAGAATTTTATACCCACCTCCCAATTTTCAGAAGCAGCTATAGCACTAAGGCAGGTATTTTGTCCACAGCTCCTATAGTAGAAGAAAAAAAAGTCTGTAAATCATCCCAATGCCCATCCTCCTAATACCAGCATTTCAAAATTGCTTGCTTGCAGCTGATCACATTCCACCTCCTGGAATCAGCCCACTTCCGAGAGTTTATGGAATGTACTAAACTATAATGGCAGGTACCCAGCTGCAATTATAGGGCCCAGAAGGCCACTCTGCCCCCTATCAGCATGTGGAAAGTAATGTGCCTATGTTTCTGGACTACCATGTTAGTGGCAGGGTACACATGAGCAGTAACGCATGGTCCAGTATACATGGCCATGGATAATACATATCTTTCATGGAACACTGTGTGACTCTTTTGGTGGCTGGGAAGGATGCAGGAATGGGACTGGAATCTGGACTATAGCTGGTGGTGCTGCCACATGTCTTGTCCAATGATAAAAACGTCCTCATCCACTATAGGAGCTGTTATGATTATCCCCTCCTCCCTCCTCTTGAAAATAGAATTTGTGGCTGTAAGTTATAATGAACTTCAAAAGAGCCGCTTATCTTAAAAAAAAACACAAATAGAGGCCAGCTCCAGAGCTGTAAACCGCTGATTAGTCTTGGCAGGATGTCTATTTTTCAGGAACCAAGAAAACCACTTTCCTTTACCCTATTGTAAAACAATCACTCAATCAGCCATCACACATGACCTGTTAGGTCATTAGAGCTCTAGGAATGCAGAGCATGCCCTATAACGTCTATTCCACATGTAACAATTCCACATACAATTCATAGAATTCAACACGAACTGGGCACATTAATATTAGGTATATATTTGAATAGGGCATATCATGCCAAACCAATCAAGGTCCTACATGACTATGTTAGCAAATAGGAAAGGTGAGAAAGCAGTCTCTTCCCTCCTGGGTGACAAAGGTACGCTGTGTTTGGTATCCCTGGGTTTGAAATATAATTCTGAATATTAATCTGCCAATTGCTAGAAAACCACCTGCACATACTGGAAGTTATTAATATTAGTATGAAATTGTAGTTGGGACTTGGACATAAACCTGGTGACCTCCTAGCAGCCATCCCCTACACCGGATGATTGGTCAGTTGTTCTCAGGCAACACCCCTTTAATATCATAGAAAAGGACTCACAGGCCTGGTGAAGGGAGCTCTAGTTTAACATCAACCAAGAAACATCTTGGTTGAGAACCTTGAAAGCCAAGGCAACATTTTTGCTCGGACAATTGGACTCTGCTAAATCAGGACTTTGCAAATATTTTGCCTTCTTAACTCCTTTCTTTTATTCCTCTGTTACTTTATTGTTCTCTTTATGTCTTTGTAATATCTTTTTCTTTAAATAATTTAATTGCACCGTTTTGACCTTTTTAGTAATAAACCTTATTTTGAAAAAGTGTTGAAACTGTCTCTAAAGCTTTTAATGCAAACTAAAAAATCCCTGTCTCTTGAAGAGTGCTACTGTATGCAGTAATCCTCTGAATATACCTGTCTATGGTGACAGTGTGTGTTGCAGATGCTCATGCTAAAATCATAGTGTTATTGCTAGGATTTGTGAGTTTCCACCTTCTCTGTAAAAAGGGGGTGGTGGCAGTGTGAAGGGTTAATTGCGTAATTAACCTAACCCATATAGGAAAGAAGCTAAATAATAAATAAACACACAGTTTTTGATCAATCCCTTATTAAACAGTAAAAAAAAAATAAAAAAAAGTCCCATAATGTATATTCACTATATAACACAAAATCCAGCCATGCAGATGTTTATCAATCACAATAAACATGTCTGCTGACTGACTGAAAGAAAAGAACGCCAACCAGCAGGCACTTTTGCTCTCTTTGCTCACTCACTGGGCCCTGCCACTACAGATGGACTCCCACAGATGATGTAATTGAACAAATATGGACATGACCATACTTGGTCAATGATGTCACAGGAGATGGCAGTAACAACCAGGAACCCTGAGCAGGCAGTTGTTGTTGTATTTAAGAGCAATAGTAATATTGTTGCTAAATGTTTCAATTTCCCCTGCATCCATTTACTTTGGCTCTTTGCTGAACTCCTGAACAAGCAAAACCTGGAGCTCATCCTTATTAGTGATACAGTGTCCTCCTCCAGCACACACTGTGTGGCCTGATGGACCGGCACCAGAGCCAGAGCAGCAGGAGAAGAGGAGGACTTACTGCTGTGTCCTAGGGCACCAGGAACCTTTGCCTACTGCATCAATCCCAGTCAGAAGCAGCAGGATGTCGAGGAGGAATACGAGGAAGAGATCAGGGGTGCTGGTGTTGAGGAGGAAATGGGGAAGGCTTCAAGAGGACATTGCACCCCTTCCAAACCCCAAGTTTTGCTTGTGGGGTGAGATTGTTGAGGATAGTGTTTAACTGATACTGAGGACTCAGTTTCCTCTGCTGCAGGAAATTTGTGGTGAATGAGGTCTCCAAAATGCAGTAATTTGAGGATGTGCTGTGTAAGAACTTCTTTGTCACATTTCCTGATGCACAACATGCCTCCAATATCTGAACCCTGAAAATGTGAGTTGCCGTGGAGGCTGTTGCTTCAGTGCCTATTTCAAAGTTTTTTTTTAAACAACAGTGGCCAGGTCCAGCTGAAAACAACACTAACAGGCAGTGGCTTAACCACATAATTATTGGCTACATGGGATCCAGAGCTGATGCAGACACTCTCAGAAGTGAGGACCCTATGGTCTATTGGATCTTCAGGCTGGACCACTGGCTGGTGTTTGCAGAGTGTGTGTTGGAGCTTCTGACTTCCCTCACCTATTCCAGTGCTTGAGCACTGTAAAGGTGCCACACAATGTTTCCATAGCTTCACCTAAGCTGCAAAATTTCTAATATTTGCTGAAACCCCACATTCCTTCTCAACGTCTGCAGCCTAATCCAGTGCGTCAGCACTCAAAGTGATTTTTGGCTATTTTCTTCTAGATAAAACACTGTAATGTTTATTTCGAGGTAAACCCTGCCTCCTCTCTCTCTCTTGTATTTCTGCCTAACCAAGTTGCTTACATACTGTCCAGTCACTGTACAATATCTGGGCCCATGTTTCTTTTAAGACAGTGCAGTGCAATACTGCAAAAAAAGAAGCTCACAAACTTTACTAGTAAACTGTTGTATCACTGGCCAATTTGTATGAAACTTAGGGCTTTAGCTTTTTTTTGTAAGAGGAAACTTTAATATAGCTTTTAGATCTGTTTTGGCTGCCACTTCTGCCACAATTCAGGTCAATTTACTGTTTAACTCCATGACACTACATACAGTTTAAGCCATTTCCCAAGCATGACTTTAAAGGATTGGAATTAAAATGGACCTCCTTTCTGCTGCACAGCATTTAAATAAAACATTTTTTGCATTTTTAAATGTCACCTATTGCAGTGCCCCTTTTTGACAATAGTTTCCTTATTTGCTAAAAAAATGGCCAGCATTTAATAGCAGAATATGCCCTCCTCTATTCTTCAATGGGATTCGTCTTAAAGGAGAAGTTCACCTTAGGCACATGTTACATGTTCCACCTGTATTTAGGAGCTCCTGCCTTCGCTCTCCCCGATCCCCTTCTTTCAGTGACAGTAGCCAGGGGATCTTCTCCTCACACCCGCTGTCACAATTTAAAAACAGCAAGGCCATGCAGGGCTCCACCCACACAGCTGAGCCATTCATTCGCAGAGTCTTGTGAATGAATGATCGACAAGTACCGTCAGTCTCTAAAGCCCACGGCTTGTAGTTCTCAATGAATTGCGAGGGCGCTCTTGTAGTTCATTGATTCTTCCAGCAATTCTGTAACTGCTCGCTTGTACGAGGTGCAAGCAGACAGTGTACTGAAAGCCTGCAGGGTCTTCTCTTTGTCAGCAGATCGCGCGTGCAATGCTTTACAGGCTTCAGTGTGAAAAAAAAAAATAAATACTCATAAATGCAAAAAGATCTGCATTTATTATTTTTTTATAAAAGAAAAATGTATCCTTTAACCACTTGCCTACCAGGCACTTTTACCCCCTTCGTGCCCAGGCCAATTGTCAGCTTTCAGCACTGTTGCACTTTGAATGACAATTGCGCGGTCATGCAACACTATACCCACATTAAATTTTTAGCAGAAAAACCTTTTTTTTTCTAACAGGTACATTTTCTCCTTCACTGATGTGCGTTGATGAGGCTGCACTGATAGGCAGCACTGATGGGCACTGATAGACAGCACTGATGGGCAGTGATGAGGCGACACTGATAGGCAGCACTGATGGGTGCTGATAGGCTGCACTGATGTGGCGGCACTGGTGGGAATTGATGATGCTGCACTGATATGCAGCACTGAAAGACAGCACTGATGAGGCGGCACTGATAGGCAGCACTGATGGGTGCTGATAGGCTACACTGATGTGGCGGCACTGGTGGGAATTGATGAGGGGGCACTGATGCTGCTGCACTGATATGCAGCACTGATGGGCACTGATAGGCGGCATTGATGGGCACTGATCGGTGGCACTGACTAGCGGCACTGATGGGTACTAACTAGGGGCACTGACTGGTGGCACTGACTGACGGCACTGACTGGCTGCACTGATGGGTGGAACTGCTGGACACTGATAGGTAGTACTGCTGGGCACTGATGGGCACTGATGGGTGGCACTTCTGGGCACTGATGGGGCTGCACTGATTATCAGTGCAAATGTCCTCTGTGACACTTGCTGGTTATTGGCAGTACTTTCCTCACACTGTGACAGCGTGAGGAAAGTGCAGCTGATAACCGGCAACTGTATTTACTTTGTGTTCAGCTATGGCATTGGACACAGCTGATCACATGATAAAAGGCCGCTGTGATTGGCTGTGATTTACCTTGACATATGATCAGCTGTGTACGTAGGATACAGCGATCACAGACAGCTCCTGGTGCGCTCCATTGGGGGCTTGCGGGGGGCGTGTTCTGGGAGGACGTCATACGACGCCCTCCCAAAACTGGACAACTGGCTATAGCGGGATTGTAAAGTGGTTAAACTTCAGTGGATCAAATCCAGGCAGAGTGTCCCATTTCTAGTGCTAATTTTAAAATTCAGTAAACATGCATTATTACATTATTATTATAAATAATAATATTTAAAATGACCCTTCATGCTTTTTTTCATAGGTAGCGGCAATCTTTAAGTTCATTAATTTACCAGAAAAACAAAAAAATAACATTTCAAATTCAATTTGCAACTGCCTTTACAGTCAATATTTTGTTAGAATATTATTTAATAATAATTTAACTCAATGACAGCACTTTTTAGCATCTTCAGTTATTTCACAGGTTTATCACTTGTAAGAAAAATTGCTGCCATCTTTTCTGGGGCCCTAAAAATATAATTGTGGAATTGGGGAGCCATATACATATTTTATATTAAAAACTCAGCTCACTAATATTCCAAATGTTATTGGTTCATGCTGATAGCTCTGCAAAACTTTTTTAGGTATGACATAGCATGATGAACCAGCCCATCTTCTGATGTGACCTGGCTATTTTGTGCATGCATAGAGATCAATTGTGGCCTTGATCATTCATGAGCTGCTCACTGGTCTTCATTAAAGAACCTTTTTATAGTGAATCCATATGGAAAATATGTAGCTGGTGATTACAAACATGTGCATGTAAGTTTAATCCTTAGCTCCACTGAAAAGAATGAAGCAGGTTATCAAGCTCTGACAGTCCTCAGTTGGTATCAAAATGAATTGCGATAAAAAATACTTTTACATTATTTCAAGGTTACAGGTTATTATTTTTGTATAACTGCCTTTTCATTTGAAAAAAAAAAAACTAAGCACATGATTACTTTTAGCACTGAAAAAAACAATATACTTAATATTGAAGGAATTAGGAAATAAATCTTAATTCCTCATGTTTTTCATGTTGGTGTTTACATTTTTGTCTATAGTGTTGTCCTTTATAATCTGGTAAATAATGCGTTCCTTATATTGATTCTTTTGGTCTACCAAAAGTGATCACTTGTGCAAGTTTGCATGTGTATTGAAGTTGAAGTAATGTAGTACCAGTGATGGTATACAAGGCTTTGCCCACCACTCATAGCCTGATTTGCCTAGCATGGCAACAGTCAAAGTTGCATGGCTAAAATAATCCACAGAAATTTTTATTAAATTGAATTTGAAAGCCAAAAATATATATTTGCTTAATATATTGATTTACTTTTGAAATTGAAGACTTTTGTAAACAGTTGCAGTGTCATCAAAACAGGAGGTATGGGTAAATCTTTCATTGGGGATACCTGTCTCAGTGAAAACTATCTAATCAAGAAAATCCCCTCACTTTGTAGAGGTCTTCTCTCTCTTTCTGTTGCATATCTAAGACAGGAAGTTAAGGGAAATCGGGTTTTAAACATCCCCTACTTTTGGCTATACATACCCTTTAGGACTTTGTTTAAACTTGCTTTGCTCTCTGAATCATGATCTGCATTTGGATCACTTTTCAGACAGCAATAGGCAGGTGATGAAGAGGCACTGTATTGCCTCCTCAGTATGGGATTACTGCACCGCACTCACTCATGGGTGGTTGCAGTACAGACCGATTCAGTTGAGTTGGTTTTTCTTGGCATGCGGTGCTTATCAAACAAATAAAATCTATGCATGGCACATTTTCAAAGAAAGCCCCACATTTTGAGCCAATGCTATAACTAGAGATGAGCGAATCAAACTTGGCGAAGTGGAATTCGTTTCGAATATTAGGAAAAATTTGATTCGCGCCGAATCCGAAAATTAGCAAACTTCGGATGCACGAATCGAATTTTCCCCGATCGGCCGATTTTCATCCCATCTACAGCCGGCAAAAAGTGTCCCTGCAGAGAGCTCCGCTATTTCTGACAGTTCTCTGACAGTTCCTTCACATTTACAGCGGTTGAAACATTGTATCTATTTGTTTCCATTTAGGATACAGATGTTTTTATTCGGAAACAAATAGATACAATGTTTCAACCGCTGTAAATGTGAAGGAACTGTCAGAGAACTGTCAGAAATAGCGGAGCTCTCTGCAGATACACTTTTTGCTGTACTGGAATTCTTATTTTCATCCTACTTCTTCTTCTTCTTCTTCTTCTTCTTCTTCATCCTCATCCTCATCCTCTTCTTCTTCTTCTTCTTCTTCTTCTTCATCCTCATCCTCATCCTCTTCTTCTTCTCCTTCATCCTCATCTTCTTCTTCTTCATCCTCATCCTCTTCTTCTTCTTCTTCTTCTTCTTCATTCTCATCCTCTTCTTCTTATTCTTCCTCATCCTCTTCTTCTTCTTCTTCTTCTTCTTCATCCTCATCCTCATCTTCTTCTTCTTCTTCTTCCTCATCCTCATCCTCTTCTTCTTCATCCTCATCCTCTTCTTCTTCTTCTTCATCCTCATCTTCTTCTTCTTCATCCTCATCCTCTTCTTCTTCTTCTTCTTCCTCATCCTCTTCTTCTTCTTCTTCTTCTTCTTCTTCATCCTCATCCTCTTCTTCTTCTTCTTCATCATCCTCATCCTCTTCTTCTTCTTCTTCTTCATCCTCATCATCTTCTTCTTCTTCATCTTCATCCTCTTCTTCTTCTTCTTCATCCTCATCCTCTTCTTCTTCTTCTTCATCCTCATCCTCTTCTTCTTCTTCTTCATCCTCATCCTCTTCTTCTTCTTCTTCTTCCTCATCCTCATCCTCTTCTTCTTCTTCTTCGTCCTCATCCTCATCCTCTTCTTCGTCGTCTTCTTCTTCATCCTCATCTTCTTCATCCTCATCCTCTTCCTCTTCTTCTTCTTCATCCTCATCTTCTCTTCTTCTTCTTCTTCTTCTTCTTCTTCCTCATCTTCTCTTCTTCTTCTTCTTCCTCATCCTCTTCTTCTTCTTCTTCTTCATCCTCATCCTCTTCTTCTTCTTCTTCTTCATCATCATCCTCTTCTTCTTCTTCATCCTCATCCTCTTCTTCTTCTTCTTCTTCTTCTTCATTCTCATCCTCTTCTTCTTCTTCTTCTTCTTCTTCTTCTTCATCCTCATCCTCTTCTTCTTCTTCTTCTTCATCCTCATCTTCTCTTCTTCTTCATCCTCATCCTCTTCTTCTTCTTCTTCTTCTTCATCCTCATCCTCTTCTTCTTCTTCTTCTTCTTCATCATCCTCATCCTCTTCTTCTTCTTCTTCTTCTTCTTCTTCCTCTTCCTCTTCCTCATCCTCTTCTTCTTCTTCTTCTTCTTCATCCTCATCATCTTCTTCTTCTTCATCCTCATCCTCTTCTTCTTCTTCTTCATCCTCATCCTCTTCTTCTTCTTCTTCATCCTCATCCTCTTCTTCTTCTTCTTCATCCTCATCCTCTTCTTCTTCTTCTTCTTCCTCATCCTCATCCTCTTCTTCTTCTTCTTCGTCCTCATCCTCATCCTCTTCTTCGTCGTCTTCTTCTTCATCCTCATCTTCTTCATCCTCATCCTCTTCCTCTTCTTCTTCTTCATCCTCATCTTCTCTTCTTCTTCTTCTTCTTCTTCTTCCTCATCTTCTCTTCTTCTTCTTCTTCCTCATCCTCTTCTTCTTCTTCTTCTTCATCCTCATCCTCTTCTTCTTCTTCTTCTTCATCATCATCCTCTTCTTCTTCTTCATCCTCATCCTCTTCTTCTTCTTCTTATTCTTCTTCATTCTCATCCTCTTCTTCTTCTTCTTCTTCTTCTTCTTCTTCATCCTCATCCTCTTCTTCTTCTTCTTCTTCATCCTCATCTTCTCTTCTTCTTCATCCTCATCCTCTTCTTCTTCTTCTTCTTCTTCATCCTCATCCTCTTCTTCTTCTTCTTCTTCTTCATCATCCTCATCCTCTTCTTCTTCTTCTTCTTCTTCTTCTTCTTCCTCTTCCTCTTCCTCATCCTCTTCTTCTTCTTCTTCTTCTTCATCCTCATCTTCTTCTTCTTCTTCTTCATCATCCTCATCCTCTTCTTCTTCTTCTTCATCATCCTCATCCTCTTCTTCTTCTTCTTCTTCTTCTTCTTCTTCTTCTTCCTCTTCCTCATCCTCTTCTTCTTCTTCTTCATCATCATCCTCATCCTCCTCTTCTTCTTCTTCTTCTTCTTCCTCCTCATCCTCTTCTTCTTCTTCTTCTTCTTCTTCCTCCTCATCCTCTTCTTCTTCTTCTTCTTCTTCATCCTCATCCTCTTCTTCTTCTTCTTCATCCTCATCTTCTTCTTCTTCATCCTCATCTTCTTCTTCTTCATCCTCATCCTCTTCTTCTTCTTCTTCTTCTTCATCCTCATCTTCTTCTTCTTCTTCCTCATCCTCTTCTTCTTCTTCATCCTCATCCTCTTCTTCTTCTTCATCCTCATCCTCATCCTCATCTTCTTCTTCTTCATCCTCATCCTCTTCTTCTTCTTCTTCTTCTTCTTCTTCATCCTCATCCTCTTCTTCTTCAATTGAAGCTGCTTCTGCTCCGCCACTCTGCCATTGGACTCTTGATAGTCGTCTCCCCACACTGCTGCTGGGGGGACTTTTTAACATAGGCCTCTGTATGGCCTTCAATTTAAGCTGCTTACGCTTCGCCACTCTGCCATGGGCCCCTGTACCGCCTCCTCATGCTGCTGCCAGGCCCGTAATCTGCCATGGGCCCCCGTACCGACTCCTCATGCTGCTGCCAGGCCCGTAATCTGTCATGGGCCCCTGTACTGCCTCCTCATGCTGCTGCCAGGTCCAGAGTGTGTCATGGGTCCCTGTACGGCCTCCCATTGCTGCTGTCTCCATCGCCACACTCTGCCATGTGCCACTTTCAGGTCTCCTCACACTGCTGGTGGGTTCCATTTTTGTCATAGGGTGCTGTATGGCCTCCCATTGCTGCTGCCTCCACCGCCACACTGTGGCTCCACACTCTGGTTTTGGCCCCGTGACTGCCCAAATGAGTGAAGTGTGCAGTGATTCTAAGATCGACGGCACTCATCTGCATGTCATACTGACTGACAGTATTATTTCTCTTCCCCAGCAGACTCCAAGGGCATTTAAATTAAAGGTACAGTGTTCTGCACTAATATAAAGGCTCTCTGAAGCCTAGAAACCCTTTTAATAAGTTAAATTCGCAGCGAATAAATTCGCATCGAATCAAATTTATTCCGCAAATTCGGCGAATCAGCCGAATCGAATTTTTGAATAATTCGCTCATCTCTAGCTATAACCAACATTGTCATGGGAATTTAGAAAAAAGTTTTTAGAGTTTTGGGGATTTCCCATTTCATATCATGTAAAAACTAAACATTTATTGCTTTATTGCATAGGTGACAAAGCTCTAACTCCATTGTTCCTTGTCCTCTTCCCAGTATATATTTATATCATCAGTGTACCTGACAAAACAGTTGTCTCTGACAGGCTGTATAAGACATGTTTTTTCTATCCTTCTCCCAAGGCAGTATGGGAGAGCAAACACCACACTGCATTGATCACCGCTATGGAACAGAAGTCATTCATGTTATGAGAAACATACATGCTACAGCCTTAACTGAATAGAACTACAGGCGTGAAATTGTTGTTCTCTCATGACGGCTATGTCAAGTCTGCTTTTATTTTCATCTTCCAACAGTTTCTTTGATCTCAGATGCGAGAGAAAAAAACTTCCCAGCTGGTTCTCTTTACATGACATATATACTTATATATCTGTGTGCATATATATATATATATATATATAAAATTTTATTTCTCTCCTTGCAATTGTGGATATAAAATCATTACAGAGAACTAAGGGGTTGATTTACTAAAGAGCTTAGTAAATGAGATGAAGCTTCACAAAATACCTATTTGCATGCAAGGAGCATAAAAAAGCAACATTTTTGCTTGCATATGATTAAATGATGGACATCAGCAGAGCTACCCCTCATTTACTAATCTGTCTATTTATCTTTAGTAAATCAACCCCTTTGATACTTATTGGCAGTAGTATCCATGTAAACAGATATGCAAAGGGCCAGATATTTACTGCAGGGATTAATAACCAACTTTTATTTTTAACCATGTGCTTATTTAATAAAAAGTGTGAAGAAGAGTAAAGCAACTCTGAGAAGTAAAGCTTGCCCCAGAGGTTAAATGTGGATGGAGGGGCTATATGACTAGGGGATGGAATAGTCTCTGGAAAGATTTAATAGACTGAGTGGTAATATAAGAATAAGAAGCCTTACTTGATTATAGATTTCTGGTCAGATGGTAGGAAGGAGCTGCAGGGGTATGGGATGGGGTGGTTGTTTTTCCTTTAGCAGAAATTTGGTGAGTTTGGAGGTCTTTTGGGATCTGTGTAAGATTTGGAACTGTCACAAAACTGAAGCCTACTTTGTGGAGTGGTTCTTTCCTTTTGGCAAATTGTTGATTTTATCATGGACTCAGTCTATTGAGGGAAGGTGGAATATATGCGCAATACAGAACTGTCCTCAAGCTGGTGGGGTGAGGCTTGGACAGTGATGGATCTCAGTTTGGATTTTTGTTAGTGGACACCCAAATACCTTCGCTGGGAAATGCTTGCCTATGTATGTTATTACATGTTATATTTTCACCGATATTTAATAAATTGTTAATTGTTACATAAAGAGCTTCTGTGGTCAATTTAAACTCTCATAACAATCCAGCTTATGTTTTTTTGGTTGCTTATTGGCTAATATATTATAATTCTGCAGTGGTGCATATATGACTTGAAAAATTCTCACAGATGATGGTGTGACAGTTGATGGTGTAGAATTTGTTTTAATAAAGACTGACATGCAATTTATATGAATAATTTATTCCTTGAAAATAAGCTTAAATGTATATCTAAAGGCATGTCTTTTTATAGCTTTGGATAGAGTGGAAAAGCACTAAAAACACAGATTTGTATCATTGTATGTTTCCACACTGAGGAACTTCAATCTACTTGTCTTGATGACCATTGTAGTGGAAACAGTAATGGAAAATCCAAACAGCTGTCACTGAAAGGAATACAGGGGACATTTTCAAATTGGAACCCCTGTTTCAGTGAATTACCTAAGAGGGGATTTTCCCTCATTGTTGAGGGATTTTCTCTCACATCCTCTTGTGCATTTGAGACTGAACAAATATAAAAGAAATGTTTCAATTTTGGATATATATTATGTTTAGGGATGGGAGAAATGATTTTGACAAATATCAGTACACATGCAATTCTGAATTTACTTCCCTTGGCTAACAGAAGTTGGTCTCAGCTGTTGTGAAATATATATAATTTATTGCAAGTATTGTTGCAGCTTAGTCAGAAAAAAGTATTATAAATTGCACAATATGTATGATTACTGGCTAAAGTTCTTCTGACTTGAATCCTTCTTTAAGTTTTTTTTAATAAATTAATTTTGATTTCATTCATGCATGTTATTTATGGATTTAGATAGCACAGAATCCTCAAATTTATATTTATTTTATTGTTAATACATCACCATTAGGTAGAAGCAAATAAATGTTTTCAGTTTTTCTTTTTTGATTTTCATGGAGCGATATACAGATGGTTATGAACTTCACAAGCCAGACCTCATCTCTGGCTTCATCTGAGAAGCAAGCATTGCCATTTAGCTCAAGCAGAAAATATGGAAGAAAACTGAGATATATATTTTCATATATAGCCCACAAACCTCAAACATGCAACAAAACCACTTAAAAAGGTTGACGTAGCATGTGGAGAGCCATGGCTCTCGAGGTCTAGGTGGTCCGTACCTCATAAAGTTTACTCCCCCTCAGGGTAGATTGCCCTCCTGTACAGCACTATATATAGTCCTGGATACAAGTCTTGAGCTCTGCCAAAGATGTAAATATTTCCCAGGTCCATTCTGAAATTTTGTGGTTACATTACATCTAGTTTGCATGCTTAAAAAATGAAATAAAAAGAAAATCCTAGAAATTTTATAGGTTTGAAAAAAAAAGAAAATTAATGCTTAAACTGTGCTCCTGAGCCTTGAGGATCTTGTTAAAAAAATGCCAAGAGTCTATACAAAAGTTAAATGACAAATCTTTGTCTGCTGTGCAAGAAAACATTTACTTATAAGTGAAGTTTTTGTGTCTGGAAACAAAGGACAGTTCTTAAGTTACAGGCTAACAATCCCTATGAAGACCAATAAATTTGTTTTAGGAGTAACTGCCATTTCAAACTCTCAACTGAACTGCAGACTGAGACAAAATATGTAATTCTCTTGGATCAATAAAAAGTGAGTAAACAAACAAAAGAAGAAAGGCAATATGGTGGAAAAAATGACCATAACTTTCTCTTTACTGGCATTCCTTTCACAGACAACTCGTTATAAATACTGCTGCCAGATATAGTCACCTATCAACCATATAACTTTACTTCCTCTCCTCTACTGAACTGTGCATTGCATTACTTCACTTTCACTTTGATGCAATTCAAAAAACTTAAACCTATTTTCAACTACTTTCTACCTGCACTCCATAGTTTGCTCTATCCAGATAAAGTGAACCTGTTCAAGTCCCACATCATTTGCAGGGGAATGAAAAAAATAGCTACCTCTCTCTTTCTCTGTATGATGAAGATGATGTAAACACAAATTTATTTCAGCTCTTTTTTCAACTAAACCTACATAATTTTTATTCACTTCCACTCTTATTTTCTTTTAGGACTACTCCAAAGATGCCAGTGTAAGTAGGTGCTTATGGGGTATCCATAAATGTATTACTGCTGTTGTACTAATTGAACTGTGTAGCTATGCAGATAGTTTGGGATGCCTAGAATGTGAAGGGGTTTACTATGTCTCAGACCTTTGCTTAGTATCTTTTGGTCCTGCCTTCTATTGTGGACCTATAAATACAAGGGAAGGTCGACGAGTTAAGGTCGAAAGCACTGACATGGGCATGGAGGGAAAGAAATGCTGAGCCATGTAGTTATCAGTGGAGCACATGACCCCTGTTAATCAGTAACCCCTTGGGAAGCTTTACCAGGAGCCTGGACACTACCAATCATGGAGTAGGACTCTTATCTTGCGCAAGGTATGTGCTGAGCAGCAGTATCAGATAGTTAGGGATAGCTTCTGCTGTATGTATTTTGTGCTGTTGGATTGTATTAATGAATGTTCAGTAAAGTTTTGTTAACTGTTCCATGACTGGTCTGAAGTTTCTACAAAAGGAGTGCATGAAGGTACATGATGTATTTAAAGAACAGGGCCTGTAATACTTCCCGGGATTAAGAGGAGAAGCTACAGAGCATCACAAGGTGTTAACCATTCAGGGGAGCCATTGAGAAGTCATGTCTAACATGCTGTTGCTATGGGTAACTAAGACTGGTGGGAATGCCAGCCAGTGGAAGAGTGGAACCTGGCATGGAGGACGGGTCCTCCCCTGGTAGCGAGGGGGTTGATGCTCTGACTTCCCCTGTAGTGGTCGGTACCCTTGGTGTATTCAGGACTCGGCATGGAGACACCATGGACCTAGCCGCAGGTACGGGAGAGAGCTAAAGGAGTTAAATCATGTACACATAGAGATCTGTGCTTAGTGCACTGCAAGACCTCTACTCTGTCACTGGAAGTGAGGTGACAGAAAACCCAGGCTGGTAGAGTGGGACATAGGCTCAGTAGTGTCCCCCTCCAAATGCTTAATTCAGGGAAAAAAAGGTGTGCAGTGTCACAGGAAGAGTGTCTCATGGTTCAGAAGCCTCAAAGTAATGTGTAACAGTGCAAGGTGAAAGGCTCACTTCAAAATACGGAATTATTTACGGACTTAATGTTGATGCCACATTACCACGGTCCCACCTGGTCCTGGGCATCAGTGAGTATGTTTATGAAGGAGGCTGCACATGCTGATGGAAAAGCCTGACATTCTGAGGAAGGCCTCTCTCACACCTTTGACTCAGAACCCCTGATAGAGCAGACAGGGGGGGCCAGAGAGCAGAATGGCATAAGTACCTGTTGGTTTGCTAGCAGCAGAGCCAGTAGGATGTCCAGTCCAAGCAGCAGGAAGTCGATGATGCACTGCAGTGGAGCAGATGAGCTGGATAATGGCAGATGAGCAGAGGGCAGAACCTGGCTGGCACTGATTATAGCAGACAGGTGAGGCTCAGGCCAGTAGCTGGCAGACAGTAAGCAGGCACTGAAAAGTGATTGGCAGGTGCTTGTAGGCAACAGCCCAGCAGTGGATAAGGTAGAAGCAAAGTCAGGCAAGGAACTGGCATATGGATCAGGTACAAGTATGGAGAAAGGAGCATAGTCAAGATACAGGCTGGAGTCAGTTACTATCAGTAGTACAGCGGAAAAGGGAACAGGCAGAAACAGAGGTTTGCATGTGTATTGAGGTTGAAGTAATGTAGTACCAGTGATGGTATACAAGGCTTTGCCGCCACTCATAGCCTGATTTGCTGAGCATGGCAACAGTCAAAGTTGCATGGCTAAAAAAATCCACAGAAATTTTTTATTAAATTGAATTTGAAAGCCAAAAATATATACAGTCATGGCCGAAATTGTTGGCACCCTTGATATTTCTCCAGGAAATCATGTATTTCTCACGAAACGTATTGCATTAACACATGTTTTGCTATACACATGTTTATTCCCTTTGTGTGTATTGGGACAAAACAAAAAAAGGGAGGAAAGAAAGCAAATTCGACATAATGTCACACAAACCTCCAAAAATGGGCTGGACAAAAGTATTGGCACCCTTTCACAACTGCGGATAAATAAGAATGTTACAAGCATGTGATGCTCCTGTAAACTCACCTGGGGCAAGTAACAGGTGTGGGCAATATAGAAATCACACCTGAAAGCAGATAAAAAGGAGAGACGTTCACTTAACCTTTGCATTGTGTGTCTGTCTGTGCCACACTAAGCATGGACAACAGAAAGAGGAGACGAGAACTGTCTGAGGACCTGAGAACCAAAATTGTGGCAAAATATCAACAATCTCAAGGTTACAAGTCCATCTCCAGAGAACTAGATTTGCCTTTGTCCACAGTGCGCAACATTATCAAGAAGTTTGCAACCCATGGCACTGTAGCTAATCTCCCTGGTCGTGGACGGATGAGGAAAATTGATGAAAGATTGCAACGCAGAATAGTCCGGATGGTGGATAAGCAGCCCCAAACATGTTCCAAAGACATTCAAGCTGTCCTGCAGGCTCAGGGAGCATCAGTGTCAGCGCGAACTATCCGTCGACATTTAAATGAAATGAAACGCTATGGCAGGAGACCCAGGAGGACCCCACTGCTGACACAGAGACATAAAAAAGCAAGACTACAGTTTGCCAAAATGTACTTGAGTAAGCCAAAAGCCTTCTGGGAAAACGTCTTGTGGACAGATGAGACCAAGATAGAGCTTTTCGGTAAAGCACATCATTCTACTGTTTACCGAAAACGGAATGAGGCCTACAAAGAACAAAACACAGTACCTACGGTAAAATATGGTGGAGGTTCAATGATGTTTTGGGGTTGTTTTGCTGCCTCTGGCACTGGGTGCCTTGACTGTGTGCAAGGCATCATGAAATCTGAGGATTACCAAAGGATTTTGGGTCGCACTGTAGGGCCCAGTGTCAGAAAGCTGGGTTTGCGTCCAAGATCCTGGGTCTTCCAGCAGGACAATGACCCCAAACATACGTCAAAAAGCACTCAGAAATGGATGGCAAAGAAGCGCTGGAGAGTTCTGAAGTGGCCAGCAATGAGCCCAGATCTAAATCCCATTGAACACCTGTAGAGAGATCTTAAAATTGCTGTTGGGAAAAGGTGTCCTTCCAATAAGAGAGACCTGGAGCTGTTTGCAAAGGAAGAGTGGTCCAAAATTCCGGGTGAGAGGTGTCAGAAGCTTATTGATGGTTATAGGAAGCGACTGATTTCAGTTATGTTTTCCAAAGGGTGTGCAACCAAATATTAAGTTAAGGGTGCCAATACTTTTGTCCAGCCCATTTTTGGGGTTTTGTGTGACATTATGTCATATTTGCTTTTCTGCCTCTGTTTTATATTTGTTCCAATACATACAAAGGGAATAAACATGTGTATAGCAAAACATGTGTTAATGCAATACCTTTTTTGTGTGAAATACTTGATTTTCAGGAAAAATATCAAGGGTGCCAACAATTTCGGCCATGACTGTATTTGCCTAATATATTGATTTACTTTTAAAATTGAAGACTTTTGTAAACAGTTGCAGTGTCATCAAAACAGGAGGTAAGGGTAAATCTTTCATTGGGGATTTTCAGTGATGAGCCTCTCGATGTACCTGTGCCACATATTATCTTTTGGAAAATGAAGAAAGGAAACAAAAATTTTTTTTTTCTTTTTCAAAACTCTGTGACAAAAAATTATATCTGAAAAATACTCACCATGTCTCTTATAAACTTTTTTGGGGTGTCTACTTTGCAAAAAGGGATCTTTTGAGGGGGGTTTTGTACTATCCTGGCATTTTAGGGCCTCCAAAACTGTGATAGGTAGTGAGGAAGTGGCAAGGTTGCCAAAATGTCTCTCACATGTGGTATCCCCATACTTGGGAGAAGTAGCAGAATGTGCTTTGGGGTGGTAACATTTTTTTATTGTCATTTTCCAAAAATCTGTGGCAAAAAATAAAATCTTCTATGGACTCAACATGCCTCTCAGCAAATTCCTTGGGGTATCTACTTTCCAAAAAGGAGTCATTTTTGGCATTTTAGCACCTTAAGAAATGTGATAGGTAGCCATAAAGTAAAAGCTGTGTAAATTCCAATATATACAGTACCATAGTTTGTAGATGCTATAACCTTCACACAAACCGAATAATGTACACCTATTGGGATTTTTTTTTTTTACCAAAGACATGTAGCAGAATACATTTTGGCATACATTTATGATTAACTTTGAGTTTATTGGATATTTTTTATAACCGAAAAAAGAAAATATAGTTATTTTTTTCTAAATTTTTGCTTTTTTTTTTTCAATTATATCACAAAAAAAAACAATGGTGACCAAATATCACCAAATGAAAGCTCTATTTCTGTGAAAAAAGAAAACATTCCATTTGGGTACAGCGTTGCAATTGCCAGTTGAAATACGCAGTGCTGAATAGCAAAAGTTGGCCTGGTTAGGAAGGGGTGAAAACCTTCTAGAGCTGAAGTGGTTAAGAAAGCTTCAATGTAATTTTCTTTCAAGATAAAATCAATATTATTTTGATGCATTGTTGCATTACATGGGTCACCTCTGGCCAGCAGGATCTAATTGAGAGCTTGCATTTAATGCCACAATTAATTATGGGTACAAGAATCCCCATAGTACTGTATGTAACATCTTTGGTCTAATAAACAATGGGTATCTACTAATTAGGTGCTATCCTAACAGGGAAGTGTGGTGCTTCCTTGTTAGGGCAATAATGTAACCCATAAGCCTCTGCAGCACTAAAATTGGGATCTCTATTTGATCCTGTGGGGTACATGAATTTTTTATGTAGGGATCCTTAATGATATGAAGTGTAAGCATAACAGTGAACTGGTAAGGATCCAGATACGAAATCACTATTACACTGCGCAAATCAAATATGCACCCAGGGGAGTAAGTGATTGGACCTGATCCATAAGTATTTTTTAAATGTTTTCTAGTCTCTAAGTCCTCATGCACACTGGACGTTTTTACAGCTGCTGTTTTTGGCTCTTGGCGTTTTTCATTCTACAGCCAATAAACCCCCCAAGCATGTTATCCTATGTGTCCATGCACACATAGGCTTTAATTATCATTTTTTAGCAGGGGCGTTTTTTGGCTGGAAAAAAAACCCAAAACTAGTGGGTTTCTAGAGGAGTTTTTTAGCTGTAAAAACACTCTTGCTCAAAAAAGTAGTTTTTCAGAGTTAAATGTTTTTGGTGTGTAAAAAGACGCTACAAATGCTAATGCAAAGATGCTAAAAAAGCTGAAAAACTTGCGTTAATGCAACTTTACACAGCTAACACTACCAGCGTTATTAAAATGCCTAGTGTGCAGGGAACCTAATAGTTTATGTAAAGTTATAACTATCTCAGGTAATCTGGAAACAAGAAAATGGTGAGTTGGTCAATCAGAATTCTCATTTCATTTTTCCATAAAAATAAAATGTGGAACCTTTCATTTTTTGTGCGCTTCTGGTGAGTGCATTCATATTATTGGCCATCACCATATAGGATCACCAGCACAAAGCATGGATCACCTAATTTTATGGACTTGATTTGCATTGTATATGATGCACTACAGTCACTTTATCTATTGATTTCATACTCTTTTAAGACGTCATTAAGAGACAATTTATCACGTTATCACTTTATTAGCGCTCACTGGTTATCATCTATAATTTCAATATTACTATTTTTAGCACTGCATTTATATTTTATTGTATTATTTGGAGGTCTAGAGGTTCACCTTTAATGCTAGCAGCTGTTGATATTTTGCGCTCGCATATATTCCTCATTTGTAAAATGTGGAACCTGCATGGTTACTATTGCCAAAAATTTAAATTTTGTGCTCATTTTCTTTTGTCCATATTCCAGAAACATCCCTCAAGAGTTTATATTTATCTTACACACAAAACAAAAGTATTGCTTTTGAATAGAATTTTCTTTCAAATTTCTTGCTCTGGAAAGAAAGAAGCTGGACTCACCTTACCACAAATCCACCTAAATCACACACAGTACCTAAGTGGCTGCTTGTCTTGGACCATAGGAGGCTTTAGGTGAAGGACAGAATTCTTACTTTCAAACTTCATAGTGGCCACAAAGGCTGCTGAGGAGGAAGATCTGCTAATGTAACAGTAAGGCTTCACTCACATTTGGTGCCTTGCAGAAACATGTCAAAATTGCATGCTTTCCCATAAAACACAAAAAACACATTAACTCTTAATGGCATCCCCACGCATCTTTTAACGCATGGGTGTTCACACATGTTAAAACGCATGGTATCATTTGTTTTGGTGCAGAACGATTCTTAAAATGGTGCAGGCACCTTTTTTGAATGTTTTTTTGTGCTTTGAAATGAATAGGCTGCGATGTGATGCACAGGAACATGCAGAAACATTCAAAAAAGTGGGAGTCCTTCGTTGCACCTCAATGGGGTGAACAGAGTCTTGGATATTTATTGTTTTCTATATTTTTTCATTTCACAGCAGAAGACTGAAATGTTTGCATTGCATATGCACAATATATCTCTTGACGTTTTCTTTTTCTGCTGTTCCACAGTGTGATTTGTGTTATAACTGCTATTCCTCGCACCACTTTTATTCTTTAGTCATAGTCACTGCCTTTAACTATTACTCCCAGGACTCATAGCTTGTGCTATAAAACTAGATCAATGAAAGCGAGTGACTTGAGTGTGGGTGATACGGATAGTGCACAGGACGAGCAGTAGGATAATTCGAGTAAAACTCTGGAACATCTGGCTAATTAAAAAGCCATGTTTCCAAATTCTATTTTCTTTGTTCTCATCACAATAACCTTGCCATAAGTTTCATTTCCTACATTTCCTCCCAAATGCGTGGTAAAAAAAAAACACAGACATGCATTTTTGAGTTCTTTCCCAAATGTGTACTTTATAATTTGAGAAACCAAATGGATTCCTGCATAGATCTTTCATTACTGAATATTCCGTTTCTAAAATCCATTTGGAAATATGCTGCCTAAAGCAGTCTAAGTCACTGGTTACAAGGCTGCGATTTTAAATCTCGCAATTTGTGTACAATTTCAGTGCAATTTTAGGTGCGATTTCTGAAGACGTTATTGCTACTTGTAAAGATTTTCACTGATTTCTTGCAATTTGCAGTGCGATTTCCATTATAGTCTATGTATGTGAAATCGTAACAAAACTGCAGAAAAAGTAATGCAAGAACTACTTTAGAAATAATGCTGCGGTAAATCGCACATGTTAAGACATTAACATTTATCCCTGGTTCACACTGGATGTGACTTGGCATGCAACTTGCATGCCCTACGACTTGAAAAATACATGCCAAGTCACACCCTATTGTCTGCAATTGTAGCGGTCATATTGGTGCGGTTCCAACTTGGTCGGAGTCGCACCAATTTCAAAAGTAGAACATGCACTACTTCTGCTGAAATTTGCATAGATATCTGTATCAAATGTCTTGCCAATCACACCTGAAATCAGCGGGTCCCCTGACTTTAAAATCGTGTGACTTCACTGTAAGTCGCACGATTTCAAAGTTGGGCTTGATGTGAACGGAGGGTAACATTCATTAGATGCAATTTTAGGTGCGATTGCAATTCCCAAATCACACCGGTATGACCAGACACTAAAATGCAGCAGGCTCATATTTTTGGATCGCTGCATGCAGATCCAGAGCCCCCTACTCACCAAAGCAATACCAATCATAGAGAATCATAAGAAACTTGCAGATCCAAACCCTGGAATGTAGCTAGAGAATGGACAAATGGCAGTTGTCCAGAGGTCTGAGAAAAACAAGCCATGATAGTACATCAGTAATTAAAAAAACTATGGGGGGATATTTACTAAACCTGGAGCGCTCAGATTGTGGTGCAGCTGGGGATGGTCGCCAATCAGCTTCTAACTTCAGCTTGTTCACTTATACTTTGACAATAAAACCTGGAAGCCGATTGGTTTCTATACAGAGCTGCACCAGATTTTGCACTTTCCAGTTTTAGTAAATCAACCACTATAGATTTACAACTGAAATGAATGCAGATTTAAGACAAACACATTATGGCAACTCAGTATTTTTACCACATAATTAAATGTATTTTATTAAATGCAAACAGTAAGTGATCTTCAGTAATCTGACCTGCTTTCCACTTCACTTTGCTTGTACAGAAGAGTTTAGACTGAAAGTGGGAGAGGCAGCAAAAGGAGCTGATCAGTGGTGCTGTGTTAACAAGTAGCATGCTGATAGGAGGAGAGAGCAGAGAACCAGAACCATCAGTGCTGCTTTTCATTTCACTGTCCAGACCCATAAATAGTACTTAGAGAGTAAAATATAACATCTCCAGACCTAACAGACAAGGCTCTGGTTGTATTGCAGACCTATATGTTTTTAGCTGTTTGCCTGTAGTTATTTCTTTATGCATAAGGCCTATCCATGAAGCAACTGAATGTGATTCTAACAATCTTGCTTTTCACAAATGGCCATTTTGCTAACATATAGCATGATAGGTGTGTGGAGGTATGAAAATAGTTGCTTATTTTAAGTAAAAAAAAAATAGAATTTTATGTTTATTTTTTTTACAACTGCACTCTAGGCAAAGAGCTAAATACATACTGTAACAGCCAATCTTGTCATCCAGATGCCCCTACCAGATAGCAGAACCAATAACCAGATTATAACAACGGGCCAATAAAAAAGCATATTCAGGTACTTACACTAGTTCTGTGTAAATATACATTTGCACATTTAAATGAACACATACATAACCTCTTCACGCCGACTGTATACAAATTAGTGGCCCCATTGGACCAGGCTTTTTTCCATGCGGTGCACTTCAAGCAGAAGGACTGGGGTCTCACTGAAAGCCCTGGGTCCCGTTCTAACGATTGGGACCCAAAACTCCCAATTCCGGTTCACCAGCTTCTGATTGGCTATCACAGTAGTCAGTCACTGTGTAGCCCGCCCCTGTGTTTTCTCTCTCTGAGATAAGGAGAGAGATACATTATATCTCTCTTTGTCCTTTCAGAGAGAAACAAAAACAAGTGTGTGTAAAATAAACAAACACATAAATTTATAAATAATAATAATAAAAAAAAATAAAAAAAAACCTAGATCAAGGTTTAATCTAGGTCAGTGCCTGGGTTAGTGTTTGTGTCAAGGTCAGGATCAAAGGTCAGGGTCAAGGGTCAGGGTGTTTTTTTTTGGGGGGGGGCAGGATTTTTTTTTTTTTTTTTAAATCATCAGTGGCAGGATAAAAAAAGCAAAATATGGACTATTGTTTCTGGCCCATACTACGGGTACAAACTACAGCTAATTTACACTTACAACTTATAAGTGGTATTGCTACGATTGTCAGGAGCAGGGGTGATTATTTTATTTTGGGTTGTTCTTTGGTCATAGGTTATGATAGTAGCAAGAAATATACAGCTACATTTAAAAAAAATATGTTTTTTTTTACTATTTTGGGCCAGTTTTCCCATGATAATAAAACAAAAAAAGGAGGTATCCATTACCATTTACCACCAAATGAAAGCCCACTTTGTCCTGAAATAAACAAGGTTCAATCCACATGGATAAACAAAGTAGTTGTGATGATATGTACGGTTTTGCTAACATATGTCAAAGTTGCAAAATTGTGCTTAGGCATTAAGATTTGGAGTTAAATAAAATGAAGTTGCATTACAATTCGTACCCCATGTTTTTCAATGACAACCATTCAAATATGTACAACTTGCAGCGACTTCAAAGTAATTCATGTGCTACTTTGGTATGACTTTTATGCAACTTGAGTGCCATTAACAGCAGTGTAAACCCTCAAAAGTCGTATGAAAGTTGCACCTGAATGTTATACATGCAACAGTTGTGCAGCGGTTGTCCATAATCATTAATGAAAGCCAAAGTCGCATCCAAGTTGCACACATCCAAAGTTGAGTCAAAGTTGGAGTTGTACAAGTGTGAATGGAACCTTAGACTTTCTTTCTTTTATTTTCACCTGGAGGTCTGACCAGTACGTATATTCCATTTTTAACAGAGCAAGCTTTGTCCCAAAAGACAGCAAAACTGTTGCTGTAACTCGTTACAAAGAGCTACCTGGAGTTCAGCTTTAATTTGTTAGTGATCTAAATTTGCTAGTTCTTCTAACACCCCCCTACCCCTAGACTGACAATGCTGCTGTCCAAAGGCATCTCTGTTGCTCCTTCATCCAGAAATGGGGGCATTCTAATACAAGAGGTGTGTTACAGGCCAGATCACCAGGGAAAAACTAATGTGGCCACCAAATATGATGATTGGTAAGCTTCAATGTATTATGTTTTTGGTTTTGGTTTCAATACTGGTTTAAGTCACATACAATGTCATGATATTCTGTGTGTGGCACAACAGTTGTTTAGAGTGTAAAGCTTCCTAAAGGCTTCAGAGAGAAGTCGTTTTTGCAGGCAGAATCTCACCGCCCTGGTTCCACTAAGTATCAGTATCGAAAATATTCCAGCACGTTATAATGGCTTCTGGCACATATATTGCTAGCTGCCAGACTAGTTAAAGTACGTCACTGGAAACTTTTGGACTCTCTAACTAAATCAGAGGTAATTACATTGGTGCACTCACATGGCCTTTATGAATGGATGTTAGCATCTAACAAGAGAAGCATATGTTTAGTCTTGGCCAATGCGTATCCTTGGCTCACTTGGTATGAGAAAGCATATGGTTCTTTATAATGTACTTCTTATTATAGTGCATGTTCTTATTTGGCCATTCCTTTTGTCACTATACTTATCTGTATTAATCCTGTTTAAATATGTATTGTGCCTTTCCATTGCACATCATGTATGTTTCTGCCTGAACAAACACTTTACCTTTCCCTGCTTTGTAACGTTTGCATTTCTAATAAACATTTAGCGAAGGGAAAATTTGAAAAAAAAATCTAAGGTCAACCAGTCCCTGGATCACTGCAGAGCTCTCTATAAACTGATGGGGCTAGTTCTGCCAACCTTACAATTTTATGTCAATTGAGAGAGATGAGGCAGTGTCTGGAGTGTAGAAGCAAGGGGCATAGTTCTTCCACTCTGCCTGAGAGTTCATTCCTCCAATTGAACCCCAACAGTGGCATCTGAAAAAGAACGCTTGTGCAAACCTAACAGCGGGCTATATTCTCAGATTTATAACCAGATTTTGAATGATCCTTTAATAGTAGTAATATGAAGAAAGGTATCTTTTTCTGTCATCTTGCAGTCAACAAATGCTACTTGCTGGTTGGGCTTCTAGTTCTATAATGGTGTAAATCTAGGACAAAAATAGACCTGGAATATACAGTTCTAAAAGCAAACAATATATAATCTTTAACATGTGAGTATTGCAAAATTATCAAATATTAATATTCAACAAAACAAATATCTGTACAAGTGTCAACTTTCGGGTGTCAAATGCCTAACTGGAGTGAAATGGGTACTTTAATTAAAATAAATCTAATTAATATGGAGTAGCTCAAATCTGATCTAAAATGCATCAATTTTGGTGGCAAATTGCGATCACTGAAAAGACAGTCTTCAAAAACATGGTAACATTTGTACTTAGAAAACCACTAATCTGTTGACAAGTGAAAAAAAAATCCAAAACTAAAGCTATACAGTCCTATGTTCAGAGAATACAAAGTACTGAATAGCAATACCAAAACTTTACTGTTTTGGTACTGTTCTGTTCAAACTGTAAAGCATTGTGGGGGGTATATATCAGAGTGCACGTCTGTTTAAATCAGTGGACTGCAGTCTGTGGCCAGAGAACCAGATGTGGCCCTTTGATTGCCTTTATCTGGCCCTTGGTACACTATTCCTTTCACTGACACCAACTGCATAATTTCTGTCATTAGACATCCACTTTTGGGCACCTTTCCTCCCAATGATACCAACAATGGGAGACTATTCCTCCCACTGATACCAACGATAGGGCACTATTCCTCCAACTTACACCATAGATGGGGCACCATTCCTCTGACTGATATCAATGATAGAGCCCCATTCCACACACTGATACTGAAGATGAGCACTTATTCCTTCCAGTGACACCAAAGATAGGGCACTATTCCTCCCACTGACACTAATGATGAGGTACTATTCCTCCCACTGATACCAACAATGGGCACTATTCCTCCCACTGTCTGCAATTATAAGGCACTATTCCTCTGATACTACTAGTGAGGCACTATTCCTCATTCTAACACTTTTTTGCATCAGTGGTCTTGGCTGTTTAAACCTGTGGCCTGAGAGACAAATGCCCCCTTTGCTTGTCTTTATCTGGCCTTTGGGGCACTATTCCTTCCACTGATACCAACTGCATAATTTATGGCATTGACACCAACAATTGGGCACATTTCCTCCCACTGACACAAAAAATGGGGCACAATTCCAACCACTGACACCAAAGATGGGGCACTGTTCTTCCCACTGACGCCAATGATAAAGCACTATTACTCTCATCAATACCAACAATGGGACACTATTCCTCCCACTGATACCAACGATGGGGTACTATTCCTCTCACTGATATAAAAAATGAGACATTATTCCTCCCACTGATAATAACAATGGGACACTTTTTCTCACACTGACACCAAACATGGGGCACTATTGCTCCCACTGATACTAAAGATGAGACACTATTCCTCCCACTGATACCAGTAATGCGGCACTATTCCTTCCACTGATTCTAAAGATGGGGCACTATTCCTCACACTTATATACAAGATGGGGCACTATTCCCCCCAGTGACACCAATACTGAGGCACTATTCCTCCCACTGACACCAACAACGAGGAACTATTCCTCTTATCGATACAAATGATGGGGCACTCTTTCTCCCACTGACACTAAAGGTGGGGCACTATTCCTCCCCTTAATTCTAAAGTTGGAGCATTGTTTACTATCAATGACCAAAGTCCAAACCTTCTAAAGTTTGAAGAACAGTAAACTGCCACATTGTTTAGAAAGTTTGGAGACCTGATTTAAATCATTTTTCACATAAAGATATGGCATTATAAAATGCACATTTGTTAAATAAGACTGTCATTATGGATTATTATGACTTATATGATGGGAAAATCATGTTTTTTTTACGACATCTTTAAAATTCTTATGAATTCACAAACTTTTCTAACAGCTGTAAAATAAAAACAAATGACTATCACAGCTATAGTCTATGCACTAAAACCAGAAAATTAAGCTAAACTTTGCATATTCCTACATCAGACACCAGTGCCACAAGTTGCTGAAAGAAGTTCATAGTGATGATAGAACATCATTTGTAAACCTTATGAGCCATTTATTGCTGGAGGGTTCCTAGATGTTTTGCAAAGCAATGTGGTGCAGACTACTATAGCATTAAAATAGTTAATGTAGCAGAATGGAAGTAATTATCGTTTTGTCACCAGGAGATGATTAATGAAGGAATACACAGATAAATCAGATTGGTAATGGCTCTATGCTGAGCTTCTGTTCATTTTGGTTTATTGGAAGAGGAGCAAAGTGTGCTCTGGCTGTAGGTCATAACTTGTATAAATTAGAGATTAACTCCACCTTTTGGAAACTAGTGTTACACAAGCCAGTTGGAATATAAATGTATTTTTTAAATCTTTACAGTATACAGAGAACCTCTGAAAATAAAAATAAAAAAATGTACAAGGTCAGTTCTCACTAGAAAGGCACAGGAGCATGTTCATTTCTGTGCGAAGCACATGCAGTGCAGAGCGGTGCGATTTGAGCACATTCACTTTGAATGGGCTGAATCATACTGGACTGCATTAAAAGTAGTGCATTCCTTGTGTTTTGAACGTGGTGTGTGAAACGCACACAGAAGATGGGTTCCCATGCATTGCGTTCTGGTGTGAACTGGCCCCAAAAGAGCACTGAAGCTTAGATGCCCAGCCCAAAATTAGTGGCTTCAGTATGCATCAGTTTATTTGACAATAACTATGTCTAATTTGCCTGCATATATAAATAGTTTTTTTACAACATATAAGGTATTTATTTGGTATCCAGAGAAGCATATGTCAAAAAAGAGCAACCATATCCAGATCACCAACATAGGCTAGGTTGATGGTAAAGGGTAAGTAGTTAACAGCTAGGTTACCCATGATGATTGTAAAGGAGACTGAAAAGGCAACAGCAGTTGAGTTCAGAATACAATTGAATCTAAATAGTGGAGGGTTAGATGGGGTAAGGAGAGAAAGGGAAAACGAGGGGGGTTTCCTGGGGGGGCCACCTGAATCTTGGGTAAAAGTAGGGGCTGAGGATACGTCAAGGGCAACGTGATCAGGGGGGTAGGAGAGAGTCATCGAAATGGAGTGGCAGAAAATGGGTCACCCAGGGTTACCATATCTTGGAATATTGCACAACTATGTTCAGATTGCCTCGAGTTTAGCATGAATTGTGTCTTGGGTAATTCTATTATTGGCTTCCAATACATTGAGAGAGGAAGACTTCCAGGATTTCACTATGGTCTGTTTTGCATCTGTACTTACTTTTAAACAGTTTAAATGTGGTAGAGTGAGAAATGAGCAAGGACAATTCTGGGTCAGGGAAGATAGTTGTGGATAAGTGGGTAGAAGTGCTATGGAAAATGTCTGCCCAGAAGGTAGATGTTGTGGTAATGTGTACCTAAGTCACCAAATCCTCAAAAGCAGCTAGGGGTTTAGGTAAGGATGAACTATGTGATTCTCGCAAGGATCAATGAGTCAAAACTTTGTAGTTTCTAGTGCAGTCATGCGTGGAGGCTTTAGTGGCATCCCAGACTACATTCCAGTCTATACTTTGCGGAGAGACCAAGGTCCTGTTCCCATTTGGCAACGTATGCAGAGGGTTAGAGTTGGGCCCATACAGTAGATGCTGATATAGTTTGAAAACAAGGCCCAGAGAGTGAGGGTCTCGGTGACATACAGGCTTGAAGTGAGTCATGTTGTCTAAAGGGGAGCCTGATCTGACATACTAGGAATAAAAATGCTTTATTTGAAGGTAACAGAAAATCTCCATATTGAGCAGGTTATAGGATTCTTGTAAATCTGGAAAGGTTTTGAATGAAGTTGGGGTAGTCAGTTTGTACTATCTGAGCAGACTCACAGACATCCAAACTTGGAAAGAGGCTGGGATACAAAAGCTGAGTAGAAAGACGGATTCTGGAAAAAGTTCAGAAGAGGTTTATGTGGGGAGACAAGCTTATAGGTACAATTAAGTCTGTCCCAAAGACCAAGGGAGTGTTTTGTGATGGGGTTAGTAAAGTGTGACCAATTGGAAGGGAGTAGCCAAATTAATTAATCTTTTTAAACATTTTAAAATCAAATGTTTATATTGAAATTGTCAAATAAAAGAAAACAAGCAACCGAGCTCTAGGAACAAGCTGCTAATGCACTAAAAAGGTAACCAGATAACCACCAATATCATATAATGATAATAGGTGCAATAAATAGGCTCAATAAACGACAGTAAAGTGCACATTTAAAAGCTCATAATAAAATTCATAATAGCATTCAAGAGGAAATGTGCAAAAATAAGGTGCTAATAAAATAAAGTGCTGATGAAGAGGTAATAACCAATATTAATGTAAACAGGTGACAATATAAATGTCCATAAAATGTGGCAATAGGTGAATATCCTTATATGAGTGATCATAAATGATATTCCTCGTGCCAGATGTGATAATTCGGTGATGTGCCAGGGATATAGTAAAATTAAGCACTCACCAGATGCGCATTTACAATACGCATGTATATAGTGTGGTCAGCTGGAGGTCCCCTTAAAGGATGAAAACAGCCTGGGCAGGGATCTCCCTCCTCTGGGTCACATGCAGTACCGCAGCCGTCCTCCGCAATGGGCTCTGTGGATTTTTTAGCTCATAATAGAGCCAAAGAAAAGGATGCCCATAGTGTAGTAATTTAAACTTAATTTATTAAATATTGCCATCCATGTGGGTATAAAGTAGATAAAACAAGTAATCAGTAGCAGTAACACACTGACCATCCAAGAACAAAGATGGCTGCTGGACCTGCTCGAGGCTCCGGCGGCATGACATCTGAACTGTCCCCGCTGTGTGCACCAACCACCCGTGTTTTGAACTGTCCCCGCTGTGTGCACCGACCACCCGTGTTTTGAACTGTCCCTGCTGTGCGCACCGACCACCTGTGTTTTGAACTGTCCCTGCTGTGTGCTAGACCAGACTCCACAGCTGGAGTCCTGTTGAGTCCCCGTGACCCCAATGTCTCTAGAAAGCTGGGTGGGAGCTGTTCTAGGCCAGACTCCACAGCTGGAGTCCTGTTGAATTCCCGTGACCCCGATGTCCCTAGAAAGCTGGGTGGAGCTGTGCTAGGCCAGACTCCACAGCTGGAGTCCTGTTGAGTCCCCGTGACCCCGATGTCCCTAGAAAGCTGGGTGGGAGCTGTGCTAGGCCAGACTCCACAGCTGGAGTCCCTGAGACCCCTGCCCCGGGGTAGGTTGCCCGCCTGTTGCCCGAGTCTCCAATCCTCTGTCCAGTCACGGAGGAAGCTTAGTTGAGGCGTCCAAAGGGAGGAAGACCGCAAAAGCCACCCTGCCGGAGAAGACCCCCCATGCCTGGAATCGTCCCTGGTTTGCGCACACATCACCCTCCCTGCCATTTTCCCATTGAGTGTCTGTCATTTTGTTCTTTCAATAAAGCTTTGCGTGTTCCCCATCTTCTCCGTGTGCTTTGTCCTGCCTACGCTTCCGTTACAGTTATAATTTTTAGTTTTTCTCATTTTTTTATGGTACCTTTAAAGTTCCACTTACTCTTCTTTTCACCAGTGAGAAGTTCATTCTCCTCCTCTTTTTTTCTTTTTCTTTGTATCCCCTCTTTCTTTTTCTTGATATTGTTACGGTATGTCTATTGGGATGTGGTGCCTTTAAGCTCTCCTCTGAATTTCAGAATTCTTGTTTTGTCTTATACGTTTATAAATTTCCACCCATTTATTGTTGCAGCAGTGCTATTACTCTGGTCAGTTATAGGGTACGTTGTAGATAAAATCACTCTTTATTTCCACTGTTCCCTTGCAGCCTTATCTATCCATGTAAGGAGCTGTTTTTACCTCCTTATTAACACTGGGGAAAGGGGCAGGCATAATAAATTCCAAAAAATTCACTTTGTAGTATGCAGACCCATATGTACAGTAACTGCCATAATACCTCCTTGCCATCATAGTCCCCATCATCAAAGGTCCTTTTGCATACTCACATTTAGATCACTTCAAAAATATAGACAGGCTCCACTATCTTTTTTGTCGTATCTCGTGCAGCACTACTCCCTTAGGAGTCGCTAAATATTTGGGCCCCCTATAGTCCTGCACAGCCAGGCAACATGCATTTTCCACAGACTTGCATTCTGGTCACAGTAAACAGTCCTTGAGCTTGTTTGTTTAGTTTAAGGGGGGTTAAGGGGTGTATGGGATGTCCAAGGGAACTGCAACTGAGGAAAACCTCCTGGCAACTATATACACGTCTCTATACAGCAAAGTCTCTTGTAGGAGAGCTCTCCAGCTTCTCTTGGTGCACCACCCCAGACCCCAGATGAGTCCTCTTCTCATCAAGCTGTCTGGAGGAAATCCCTTGGCAAGGGGATCCAGTACTGGGTAAGGAGCTAGACAGGTTTCCCACCAGAATGCCCCTTCCCCTTATCTGATTCAAGTGGTGCAGGATAACTCACACAGTCCTTGCCTGTGAGCTGGTTGGGTTGGTGGCTGCCTTCAGGCCACCTGCTGGGCTGGCTCCACAGGTGGTCCTCCCTCCAGGGACCAGTGGGGCTGAGTGATTCTCCTTTCCAGGTCCCAGCCTGTAGGTAGGCCACTTCCCACTAGGTCTCTTCCCAGGCTCCTGCATCTCAGCCTTACTCACATCTTCAACTCGAACTCTTCTGCTGCTGAGCAGACTCAATCATAATTAAGAGCTGTCCTGACTCCATGCCAAGCCTCCTGCCTGGGGATTGGTAAGGATCTCTTACGTATGCAGATCAGCTCCTCCTCACCCCCGCCCACTGCTTCTAGAATCCTCTCCATGTTTCTAGAGCAGGGGGAGGTATCAAGGAACTCATCTGTAGAGCCTCTCAGCCCTAACCTAAATTGTACCCCTCTAACTCAGCCCAGGCTGCTTCTCAGTCTTTCTAGCTAAAAAAAACTAGCTAGCTCCCCCTAGCTAATTAGAGAGGCGCTACACCCATCTTTGTTCTTCACATGATTGGGTCACTAACATTCTTGGCTAGGCTCTCTTTTACAAAGTCAAAATTTAGAAATACAATTTAAATGATCCAGATTAATCTTCCAGATCTTCTATTTTGCTTGATAGACTTCTGGCATTGGAAAACAAATACTTTAATCCTTTTTTGCATTTTGCACTTGGGTTAACCTTATATTTTTTGTAGTACAAATAGTACTGTAATCACCATTTTTTGTTTTTTAAATAGGAATCTCCCTTTCAATTGTCAAAGATCTCCCCGCGCCTACTTCTAATCCAACCTCCATTACTGTCTGACCCCTGTCTGACTTATCTGCTCCATTATATTCTAACTCTCTCCCATAGCACAGCAGACCCTCTTCCACTTAGGTGCAAGCCATCTTTATCATATAGGTTGTATCCTAACAAAATATTAGAAAAATGCTCCATAAACTCATATCCTTCCCTCTTACATCAGGTCTGTAGCCATGCATTTTGCTTTCTAAGCTCCCATTGTCTTTCCTGTGCTGCAAATGGGATAGGCAATATTCCATAGAATATAATCTTGAAGGTCCTTTCCTACATTTTGCATGCTAGTTCTCTAAATCAATTCCTAACGATCCTCCATCATCCATGTATTCTGTCATTGGTCCCAGCACAGTCCAAGACAGCTAGGTCATGCCCATCCCCTCCCAGTAAATTGTCTACCTGGTCCACCAGGTGTCAAACTCTGACACCAGGGAAACAGTAAACCATTCTGTTCAGTCGATCTGGCCAGCAAATTATCCTTATATCATTATCTTATTATTATTATTATCAGTCCTCCTAATTATAGAATCCCCTATTACCATCAGCTATCTAGGCCTTCCTGCATTACCCTCACCCTCCCTACTAGATTGGCTGCTCCCTGGCTGGCATCTAGGGATACCACCTCTGGGTTTGACACCCCTTGGAACTGAAGAAGTGGCCTGGATAGGCTGAAAAGTCTTCCACATTACAGAAAAAGACCAGATGACTGTGTCTAACTACTTTCATCCCTTTGCCAGCTCATGCATTAAATAACAGTGGGGGTCTGTAAAGTTTCACATAGACCTTCATGGTTATCTGCATCTGCTTCTTTTAGTACACCACTGGTGTCCAGAGCAGTGCTCATTAAATCCATGCTTTTCAGCATGTTTGAAGGTGAGATATACAGCATATTGGCTTGTGTCAACATGCTTGTAGTCTTTTCAATGTGGCAAAATCAACTTGTATCTTTACAAAAAATGGAACAATAGAGGATTTCACAGCTTTTTCATTAATTGTTCTTATTTAATTGAAGATGGTACTTGCTTATGATAAATGGCAAACTCAGATATATCTATAGGTTGACATTACCCATGATTTGTATAGATTTGTTGTAATTTATGTGTTAGTTTGCATGCAGTGTTATGTAGTCATTACTGTGGGAATATTGCTCAGTTTACCAGCATTTGATGTATAAAGACAATAGCCTCTCTGGAGTCTTAATACAAGACTGCCTTTTTATACAGTACCTTTATTAGACTTACCATAATTTGCATAGTTGACATGGTACTCAAGTTTTCCTTCTTAACATCTGCCTTTAATTTGCTAGTAGATGTATTATAAAACGACATGCTTAGTTTCCCAGTGATGTCACTCGTCCTATTCTCTGATAGGTTACCTTTACTATGTGTGTTGGTACTTTGAAACTTTTTTCTTCCTTTTTAATAAAACATCAGTGGAAAGTCCATGTATGACTAAGAGGCTCATGTTACTTTCATGCTGCAGATATATAAAAATTTTGGCTTGATATTGTCAAGCATACCCTATATCCGCATTCTTGACAAAGGTCAGAGGTTATTCAATTCACGGGACTGATTTACCATTTTTTACTGAAAAGCATGTAATGCTATACGTGCGGCATGCTCTCCAGCCTTACATGTGGGCCCAAAGATACATTTCAACTTAATTTCAAGAATATAATTTAGGTCAAATAAATGGCAGATGTTAGCTGGCTTTTTCAAAAGGCTGCCAGAGTTTGTAACGTCACTGTAATTACAGGCGCAGTCAGTTAGCCACTTTTTACACACTGACATTTGAAGGGGGAGAAATGCTTTCCGCTGTGCCCATCTATTGCTGTAGCTACATGACCGTCATTTAATGAAAAGGTCCCCTTCACAAAGAATTAGTAAGATTTCTCCTTCTTTCTCTACTCACTTCTGCCTTGTTTTTGCCTTCTAAAATTACCTGCTGTCTAGCTCCTGCTGATTTCCCTTTAAATAGTTTTCTGGCAAAAACGCCTGGACCCTCCATCCTTTGCTAATTTTGTCAGGTTCAGGCCATTTGACCCTATTGTTTGGAAGGTAATTGCTGCACCGATGAGTCATATAACCCCAGAGCATCTCGTATGACTGTAGATTGCTTTATGCATCTCAGTTTACAAATGCAATAAAAACAGCGTAAAATGAATTAAGAAGTAACTGCAAGATCTGCAGGGCTAAGTATCTATCTAGTAGAGGAGTCAAGCTTGTCAAAAAATAATTATCATTCCAGGTACTATTGAGGGGATTATTTATTTTGACATGAGTCTAGAAAGATGCAGAATAAAGAAAAAAGGTACTCTATGTATTTCATCTTCTGCATCTCTGATATTTAAACATTTTGTTTCATTTAGAAGACTAAACAGTGAATCATGTTTAAAAATGGAGGAAAGAAATGTTGCCACTTGCCACCAAGCAGGTCATTTTTTTAAAGTAAAGTAATAAAAGTAAATTTAAAGTGGAACTCTGGCACACTTGCTTCAGTTTGCTTACATTTGAGAAGAGAAGATCCCCTGTAGCTTAACTGGGGAACATTTATATTACTTCCTCTCCCAGTAACAATGTTGTTATTGAAACAGGAAGTTAGTAGTTATATCCAATGAGGATTCAGACAGCAAAAAAAGTCTGGGGTAGACCAACTAGACTTTCCGTATTCTACAAAATTAAACATTTTATTGTTTTCTATGCCCATTTGGAGATATTTCTGTTCATTTACTCTCCCGGTGATTATGCTTTTTGTAGTAGGGACACAGGCAGCACTAATACCTAATAAGGGTTCTAACTCTTCTTTGGTCCTGCCCCAATAAAAGAAACAAGAGTAAATAAATGATACAGGCAATGCATGAGAAGCAGAGATGTCAGTTTCATTCTCCTTCACCAAAGTCTATCTTGGTATTGGATCCTCTTCCTAGTAGTAGGTTAACCAACAGAGAAGGCATGTCTGCTAGTGCCAAATTGGAAATAAACAGTTTTGCAATATAAACCACATCATCTGTCATTTGTCTAGAGGGATAGGTCTGCACAACCTGATGGATCGCAAAGCTTTTCTGAAGGAGAACAACATCTGCTACAAGTGCTGTTCATTGACAACTCACTTTGCCAAGGATTGTAAGGTCAGTGTAAAATGCACAAAATCACAGCTCAGATCACAACACAACTTTACACCCTGGGCCAGCCTCATAGACTTCACAATTCACTCAAAGCACTAATGAGCACAGAAAGGAGGAAGGACACACTGCTACGACTGCACCAGAGATCACATCACAATGCCAGATTTGAAATTCCTATACCAGATGCAGCAGATCATCACTCACACTTGAAATGCATTGCATACTTGATACCAGAACTTGATCCTTAGGCTCAGATAATCCTACTCCTTGTGAGAGATATCTTATGAGTCCACAAAGCAAGAGCTCAAATAATAATCCCACAATGCTCCCTACGCCCAGAAGTTAGACCTAGGATGGGTCATAATAGGAAATGTCTGTCTAGGAAACATGCACAAACCTGCCTCTGTTAACAACATGCTTACAAGTACATTAGAGAATGGACATCCTTTCCTTTTCCAGCCATGCATCAACCATTTCCTCATAAAGGAATTGCCATACAATACCCACTTGTCTTGTCCCTTCATAGGCCCCTCTAGTGACAACCTTGCCTGTGACAGTGACCAAGGCCATTTAGGGTGCACAGTCTTTCAAAGAACAAAAGTGAAAAATCAGGTGACAATGCCAATTGTGGACAAACTCTTCTTGGAAATAATGGAGCATGGGCTAGACAAAGATGACACAAACAGCTAGGTCACATCTCTTCCCTTTAGACCACAAAGGTGATGCCTACCTAATAACAGAGAACAAGTACAAAGATGTTTCTCTTCTCTTCAAGGTAACTTTCAAAGAAATCCAGAGATGAGAGACCACTTCTCTGTCATGCAGAAAATCCTTGAAAACGGTCATGCAGAAATGGATCCCACTCTTAAAGACTCTGAGGAGGGCTGGTACCTACCAACATTTGGAGTATACCACCCCAGAAAGCCTGGTTAGATCAGAGTAGTGTTTGACTCTAATGCCAAATTCGTGGGTGTCTCCCTAAACTATGCCCTTTTGACAGGTCCAGACCTCAATAACAAGCTTCTGAGGGTGCTCTTATGCTTTTGTAGAGACACTGCTGCTTTTTTAGCTGGTGTCCAACAGATGTTCCAATGCTTCCTTGTCAGACAGAAAGACAAAAAACTTTCTTCAAAAAGATTTCAAAAAGATTTCTTTCTCCTGCAGTTGCTATCTATGGACTCCGACTTTCCGCTCAGGAGGATGAGCCTGCGTATGGCTCAGACGCTGGACAATTCATAGAAAATGACTTTTACATAGATGACTGTTTAAAATCTCTACCTTCCAATGAGTCTTCAATTATTCTAAAAAAAAGAGCACAGCAAATGTTAGCCTGCTCCAATCTCAGGCTTCAAAACATTGCTCCCAACAGTAAAGAAGTAATGGAAGCTTTCCTTGCTCAAGATCACTCTAATGATCTAAGAGACTTAAATCTTGGGACAAACTATTTGTACAACGTAGCTTTGGTCTGCTATACGACTTGAAATCTTGAAATCAGATTCCTTTACCTTCCAAATAAGCACAGAGAAAAAACCTTTCACTCACAGAGATGTCTTGTCCACAATTAATAGCCCATGTGATCCATTAGGATTTGCAGCCCCTGTAACCATTCACTGCTTAGAAACCTAACTTGTGAAACATCTGGCTGAGATGATCCACTGCCCCTTGATGAAAGGAACTCTTGGCAGAGTGGAGAAATGCTCTGACAGTTTTATTCGATCTGCGTGTTTCACACCCATTTTCTCCTGTACCCACTAACAACAACTGCACAAATTCTCTGATGCTTCTACTACTACAGGGTGGCACAGGTGCGCAAAATCACATATATATATATACAGTCATGGCCGAAATTGTTGGCACCCTTGATATTTTTCCTGAAAATCAAGTATTTCACACAAAAAAGGTATTGCATTAACACATGTTTTGCTATACACATGTTTATTCCCTTTGTATGTATTGGAACAAATATAAAACAGAGGCAGAAAAGCAAATATGACATAATGTCACACAAAACCCCAAAAATGGGCTGGACAAAAGTATTGGCACCCTTAACTTAATATTTGGTTGCACACCCTTTGGAAAACATAACTGAAATCAGTCGCTTCCTATAACCATCAATAAGCTTCTGACACCTCTCACCCGGAATTTTGGACCACTCTTCCTTTGCAAACAGCTCCAGGTCTCTCTTATTGGAAGGACACCTTTTCCCAACAGCAATTTTAAGATCTCTCCACAGGTGTTCAATGGGATTTAGATCTGGGCTCATTGCTGGCCACTTCAGAACTCTCCAGCGCTTCTTTGCCATCCATTTCTGAGTGCTTTTTGACGTATGTTTGGGGTCATTGTCCTGCTGGAAGACCCAGGATCTTGGACGCAAACCCAGCTTTCTGACACTGGGCCCTACAGTGCGACCCAAAATCCTTTGGTAATCCTCAGATTTCATGATGCCTTGCACACAGTCAAGGCACCCAGTGCCAGAGGCAGCAAAACAACCCCAAAACATCATTGAACCTCCACCATATTTTACCGTAGGTACTGTGTTTTGTTCTTTGTAGGCCTCATTCCGTTTTCGGTAAACAGTAGAATGATGTGCTTTACCGAAAAGCTCTATCTTGGTCTCATCTGTCCACAAGACGTTTTCCCAGAAGGCTTTTGGCTTACTCAAGTACATTTTGGCAAACTGTAGTCTTGCTTTTTTATGTCTCTGTGTCAGCAGTGGGGTCCTCCTGGGTCTCCTGCCATAGCGTTTCATTTCATTTAAATGTCGACGGATAGTTCGCGCTGACACTGATGCTCCCTGAGCCTGCAGGACAGCTTGAATGTCTTTGGAACATGTTTGGGGCTGCTTATCCACCATCCGGACTATTCTGCGTTGCAATCTTTCATCAATTTTCCTCATCCGTCCACGACCAGGGAGATTAGCTACAGTGCCATGGGTTGCAAACTTCTTGATAATGTTGCGCACTGTGGACAAAGGCAAATCTAGTTCTCTGGAGATGGACTTGTAACCTTGAGATTGTTGATATTTTGCCACAATTTTGGTTCTCAGGTCCTCAGACAGTTCTTGTCTCCTCTTTCTGTTGTCCATGCTTAGTGTGGCACAGACAGACACACAATGCAAAGGTTAAGTGAACGTCTCTCCTTTTTATCTGCTTTCAGGTGTGATTTCTATATTGCCCACACCTGTTACTTGCCCCAGGTGAGTTTACAGGAGCATCACATGCTTGTAACATTCTTATTTATCCGCAGTTGTGAAAGGGTGCCAATACTTTTGTCCAGCCCATTTTTGGAGGTTTGTGTGACATTATGTCGAATTTGCTTTCTTTCCTCCCTTTTTTTGTTTTGTCCCAATACACACAAAGGGAATAAACATGTGTATAGCAAAACATGTGTTAATGCAATACGTTTCGTGAGAAATACATGATTTCCTGGAGAAATATCAAGGGTGCCAACAATTTCGGCCATGACTGTATATATATACGCCCTACTCGCTCCGCTATTCATGGCCTCAGCTGACAATCACCTGGTCCCGGCCGGTGATTCCCCCACCGGCACCCGACGATCTCCGAGGATTTCTGACGGAGGAGAGACCTGTATGTAAACAATACAGATCTCTCCCCTGTCAGCTCCTGCAGACTGATTTGTATGGCTCTGCAGTATGTTCACAATAAAACACACACACAGCCCCCATAGTAAAACAGCACACAGTTAACCCATTGATCGCCTCACATGTTAACCCCTTCCTGCCCAGTGCCATTAGTACAGTGTCAGTGCTTTTTATAAGCACTGATCACTGGATTGGTGTTACTGGGGACGTCAGTGACACCAAGTCAGGTCCCCCCCCCCAGTGTCAGAATGCCCAACCGCAGTCCCGCTAATCGCCACCAATACTAGCAAAAAAAATAAAACTTTCAGTATACTGTATATACCGACATTTGTAAATGCTATAATTTTCACGTAAACCAATTAATTTACACGTATTGGGATTTTTTTTAGCAAAGACATATAGCAGAATATATTTTGGCCTAAATTTCGGACGAAGTTAGATTTTTTAACATTTTTTACTGAACATGTTTAACCATTAGCCGCCCAGCCAATGGCCATTTGGCGGCTTCAAAACTGTCTCTGCACTCCGGGTGCATGCCATTTGGCGTGCTCCCGCACATGCGCAGTTTGCGCTAATGCAGAGCGGCGCAGCAGTGGGATCTGTCACCGGCCGTGCACCTCGGACACGGCCGATGACAGATCCGAGTACCGGCTCCCGTTGCTGGTACCATGTGACCTGCTGTGACCAATCACAGCAGGTCACATGACAGTTGTATACAATGGATGGCTTCATTCATGATGCCATCCATTGTATACTAGTGCCTAGCTGTGAATGGTCACAGTTAATCACATGCACATGTCATGTGATTAGCTGTGACCAAATCACAGCTAAGCACAAAAAAAAAAAAAAAAAAAAAAAAGCTGAATGAATCGATTTCATTCAGGTAAATGCTTGCTTATAGCAAACTAATTCTTTGCTATAAGCAAATTGTGTAAAAAAAAAAAATACTGATCACTTCCCCAAAGTAGTACAATGTTACTATGGTAACATTGTACTACTTTGGTCATAGTAAAATATGAAAAACAAATCTTTAAAAAAAAAAAATGTAATAAAAAATTAAAAAAAAAAAAAATATATATATATATATATTTTTTTTTCATACTGTCACCAGTCAGTGTCCCTGTTCACCGCCATGCCAGTTATATGAAGACGCTGTACTGCACTGGTGACAGTATGTAAAAAAACAAATAGTGAAAATAATTTTTTAAATTTTTTCATTTTCCAAAAAATTATGACAAAAAAATACAACTTCAAAAAACTCGCCATGCCTCTTATGAAGTATGTCGGACTGTCTACTCTGCAAAAAGGGGTCATTTGGGGATATCTGTACTATTCTGACATTCTTGGACCTCAAGAAATTAGATTGCCTGTCAGTACTTCAGGATTGATCAATATTCAGATCTATACCATAGTTTGTAAACTCTATAACTTTCATACAAACTAAAAAATACATCCTAATTTGGGTTATTTTCACCAAAGACATGTAGCAGAATACATCTCGGCCTAAATTTATGAAGAACAATTATTTATTTGTAAACTTTTATAACAGAAACAAAGAAAAATGTGTGTTTTTTTCAAAATTTTTGGTCTTTTTTTGTTAATTTAGCAAAAAATAAAAACCCCAGCGGTGATTAAATACCACCAAAAGAAAGCTCTAGTTGTGTGAAGAAAATGATAAAATTTTAGTTTGGGTACAGTGTTGTATGACTGCGCAATTGTCATTCAAAGTGTGAGAGCGCTGAAACGTGAAAAATGGCCTGGGCAGGAAGGTGTAAAATTGCACGGTATTGAAACGGTTAATAGCAAACAGTCAAAAATAAAGTTTTTTTTTCAAAATTGTTTTTTTTTGTTTATAGCACAAAAAACACACAGGCGATCAAATACCACATAAACAAATCTCTATTTGTGGGGAAAAATGGACGTAAATATAATTTGGGTGTAGAGTTCCATGACCGCAATTGTCAGTTAAAGTAATGCAGCGCCGTAACGCAAAAAATATCCTGCTCAGGAAGGGGGGGTAAATCCTCTGGAGGCAAGTGGTTAAAGCAATAGCTGCTGTTGTCTACTTAAAAACTGTAGATGTTACAGCACAGCACGACAGATTTGTCATGGGCAAATGAAACCACACCCTGAGCACACCATACCTAGACTAGAACTATCTGCTGCAGTATTAGCTGTTGAGCTAGCTGAGTTGATTGCATCAGAAATGTACATTGACTTTAAAGATGCAAACTTCTACACTGACAGCAAGGTGGTGTTAGGTTACATCTATATTGAGACTAAACTATTCTATGGTTATGTCAACAACAGAGTGCTAAGGATAAGGAGATTCATCTGTCCAACACAATGGCACCATGTACCTACTGACCATAACCCTGCAGACCATGCTACAAGAGCTGTTGCATGTCACCTTAAGTACACAACATGGTCTATAGGACCTGCATTCTTGTATGCACAGAACAGCTTTATTCTGATAGTTACACAATTGAACTAGTAGATCCAGACTCAGATGTTGAAATTTGCCCTGAAATCTTCACACTTCTGACAGTGACATCAGACAGTCAGCTTAAATGCCACAGATTTAAGAGATTGTCAGCTTAGAAGTCACTTGTTTGAGCTTTACTCACCTCATCCATTCTGCTCATTCCTTTAAACATGCCACCGATGCAAATGACTATGACTGTAAAGGCTGGCACCACTGTCAAAGGATTAGTTCATCAGAAGAAGTCCAACAGTCTCAAAACTTCATCATCCGCATTGTGCAATATGAAAGTTATGCCATGGAGATTGACTGTATCCTAAACAAGAAATCAAGTCCCGCTGACAGTTCTCTTCAAAAACTTTACCCATTTATTGATCAAAATGGCCTTGTCACCAAAACTGTTCTCCCTGCAATATTGAATTTGGCCACAAGAAGGAGCCCAGAATACATTTGCTGTTTTGCAGAAGCCAAAAACTTTTTATTTAAAAAAGTTCTTATAAATGGAAACAGGTGCATCCTGGGAGTTGAGGGAAAGGAACCAGCCATAATTCTCTTCAGCACATGTCATGGACTGAACTTACATCCCCCACAGGCAGCTTTGCTGGTGCTCATGGACTTATTGCCATCTGCAGCATTATCATCTCATTGTATTTGTATGTTTTATACATTCATTGTATGTATTTCTCACCAGGTTGGCATGTAGGCAGAGGCAGTCTGTTTTCTGCACTGCAGGTGTCTCTCATCTGCAACGGCAGTGTAGAGGGAGAGGAAGGAAAGAGGAACATGGTTCCTCCATGGCTTCCTGAGTTACTGGGACAGAAATTTGGTTAAATGCTGGCCATCCATGTGACTCTGGCAAGACATCTTAGGGATGGCAGAGTCTATTTAAGACCCTGGCTCCTAGGTTTGGTGCACTGTCATCACATGGGTAATGTAGGTACAGGTCACTCATCTGTCAGGGACAGTATTAGCATTAGGGAAAGGTTTCAGAGGAGTAGGGAAAGCTTAGGACTCCACCACTCTCTTAGACACCTTCCCCTTTGGGCTTGGACTGACCAGGCCGCATTTTGCCCATCCAGACAGATGCTGTCAGTTCAGCTGAAACTTACTCCACTATACACTCTTGGCATCTATGAGTGTTCTCAGCTGGGCCTCCTTCCACTGGGCATGTTGTGAATTGTTGTGCCTTTACTTGAATACAAGTTTCATTATTTTAACCTGAACTAAGTGTGTTATTGGTTCTGCACAATGCTGCACCCACCCACAGGTGCATGTCTCTGTAGATTCATCTCCACGCTGTTTTATTACTGCCCCGAAATTGGCTCCTTTCTGCATACCTGGTGGACATGTTCAGTAGTCCAATGCTTTTGACGGCAAATATGCCAACTCCTACACACACCCTTTTTCAAGAAACTCTAACAATGAACCTGTTAGAAGCCTTACTTAATTGCCAACATGTGGAGCTTTCCAAATCCCCCTTCCCCTTTCTTTTTTCTTCTTTTAAGTATATAACTCATACACATACTTCCACAGACTACTTAATGCCTAAACCATTACATCTCTTCTGTTCTAGCCTACCATTAATTTGGCTGACCACTGTGTGATACTCTACTTTGGTTGTTAATTATTTAAAATGTCTCAAACATTTCTATCTTATACAGGATCTGTTTATTATTACTAAACCAAAAATGTTTGTACGCTTTATCACTTTTTCACTTTTTGAGGCTTAATAAAAATTATTGAACAAGAAAAACAAACTTATATGTAAGCATACGGATTATTTAAAATACGCAGATATTAAACAAATAAAGTGACAAGATGGTGTACATTGTTTGCAATGAACCATTTCACAAGAGAAAGGTGGCAGCTTTAACCCAGCTGGTTAATCAATCAACATAAAGGTAACAGCTGTTTTTTTAAGATAAGCTCTTTATGATACACCCTGTTTTATCAGTAATAGTGTGTGCATCCAATTTTCCATATTACAAAACAAGTACCACGTTTTGGTAAACAATTTGTAAACAATTTTATAGTATATATGACTAATGCTTTCACTTGCATAATGGACTCCCTTGATTCTGGTTCCTTGTTGAACCTTATTCACTATAAGGTTGAATATGTGCCATTAGTTGTTTCTTTTTCAGAGAAACCAATCCAAAATGAAGTGTTGTTATAGCCTGAATTTTGATATATTAATAACTCTGTATTGCTTTGAAACATCTGATTATACTGTACATCTGTGTATTCTTCTAAGGGTTGTAGAGGTCACAGGACTTGGAAGTGCCGAGAACTTAAGCGTCTGCTTCTTAATTTTAGGAGGCACCAGCCAACATGTTTTGATATCTGACTCATTTGCCCCTTGGGAAGTTTTCTGCTGGAGCAATATAAGTGGGAGGAGTCCAGATGATATTTAGGGAAATAAATACTTGCTGCTGATATTGCATTTCTTTGTTTAACACTTGGAAGAGCTTGATACTACGGTAAGGCAAAGGGGACATCTTGACTGTCCTACTAAATCTCATAGTCCTATCTTAGTATTTAATTAAATTACTTTGGGCCTGGTTATGAAACAAATCTATGCTGAATGTCTCCCTGGTTATTTTGTGGAAAATTATTTAATGTGTTTGCTTAATGTCCAGTCTGCTGTTCTGATTCTTTCAAGCACAACTATTACTTTTTGGCTCTGTATCCTGCAAGGCAATAACTGAATTTACTGCAAACCACATGAGCAGTCAAATTTGTAGAGGAGTTGGTCAGTTATAGTCTCCTTGTTTTGGCAGAACTTTGTTGTTTTGGCCTTTGCCAAGTAAAACAATTTAAGAAGACTCAAACTGAATGGAGTACAGTACGAGGTTTGCATTTACTGAGAGAGCTCTGTCATTTACAAAGCAATTTTTGGCAACAAGTGAAACTGTAGCTCTTGGATTTTGAATTAGATTTTCATAAAGTATGCAATCAATTTGGCCTAAACCTCATCTTTACCTGTCCAGGATACAATTTCAAGTGTTGTATTCATTAAAGTAAGAGTTTCCATGTGTCAGAGGATCAAGGGCACCACATCCCAAAAAGAGTACTAAGGAAACAAATTACAAAGATGGAGCAGAAGACATCATCCCGTATGTGCATAAGATGTAACGGAGCAATACTTCAACGATATCCCTGAAGCAGCCATGGATCAAAGTCCCTCTTCTGCACTGTCTTCCTCCCCCCCCCAAGGGGAAATTCCGTGCCCTTCCAGAATCAACCGAGTCCACAAAACCCACCGCAAAAACGGGTGCGCTTTGGTCAGGCTGAAGATCGCTACGATTCCCGCTGACTTGTTTCTTTTATTTATTTATTTATTTCAGGTACTTATATAGCGCCGTCAATTTACGCAGCGCTTTACATATATATTGTACATTCACATCAGTCCCTAACCCTCAAGGGGTGTACAATCTAAGGTCCCTAACTCACATTCATACATACACATACTAGGGCCAATTTAGACAGGAGACAATTTACCTACCAGCATGTCTTTGGAGTGTGAGAGGAAACCGGAGTACCCGGAGGAAACCCACGCAGGCACAGGGAGAACATGCGAACTCCAGGCAGGAGGTGCCGTAGCTGGGATTCGAACCAACGACCCTAGTACTGCCAGGCGGAAGTGCTAACCATGAAGCTATGTAATGGTTTTCCTTGTTTCTCTAAGCTTTCTCAGGGACTGATATAATTTGTCTTATAACGACTAATGTTTGGTATTAATCTGTCTTGTTCATGCCTCCCCTGTGGCGATCTGCCCTGCACACCTGTCCCCTCGGATGGGCGAAGAGGGTCTTCAAGTACTTTTGTTCCCCCTTTTGCTATTCTCCCTATTTTCTCCACCCTCCCTCCCTTCCTTCTTCCCTCGCCCTCCCCCCTACTCTAAAATTCAATAAAACTTGTTTAACCACTTGCCCTCCTGAGGATTTACCCCTTTCCTGACCAGGCCATTTTTTGCATTACGGCACTGTGTTACTGTAACTGACAATTGCGCGGTCATGCAACACTGCACCCCAATTAAATTTCCAGCCTTTTTTTCCCACGAATTGAGCTTTATTTTGGTGGTATTTGATCACCTGTCCATTTTAAATTTTTTGTATTCTAAGCAAAAAAAGACGAACAATTTTGAGAAAAAAACAATGTTTTGGACTTTTTGCTATTAACCTCCCTGGAGATATTCTTTCTGCCTGGAAACTGAGAAAAGTCCACGGCGTCCAAAAAGCGTCCCTTTAGGTCAAAAGCAGTTTTAGACCAGCTAGAGAACAGCGATAGTAAATCAGAACCACTTGCAGAATTGAGTGATGATTCGTGGGGAAATTCGTCATCAGACACTGAAAACGATTTTGCGACCTTGCTCAGTGATGTGTGAACTTGGCGCTCTAAAACTTCAGTGTTTTTGGTTTGATTATATTATTGAATTAAATTTATTATTATAATATTATTATTTTTTATGATTATTTATTAAATTATAATTTATGATTTCGTGTTTCAAATTTTATCCTACCCGGAATGTTTACTAGACTCTTGTTCAGACAGATTTCAGTGAGTTATTCCTAAATATTACAGGCCTACAATAAAAAAACTACATATTTCCATGCAAAAAAATTTACCGCTTTGAGCACAGAAATACTGCCATAATCAGACCGCTAGGGAGGCTACAGATGTCTTCGCTAAAAAAAATCCAAATATGTGTAAATTAATTGGTTATGTGAAAGTTATAGTGTTTACAAATGGCAATATAGATACTGGGATTTTTTTTTTCTACTAGTAATGGCGGCTATCAGCGACTTTTAGTGGGACTGCAGCAGACATTCTGTCACTGGCAGGGAACTAACTTGGTGTCACTGACATCCCAGTGACACCAATACAGTGATCAATGCTAAAAAAAGCACTGACACTGTACTAATGGAACAAGGCAGGAAGGGGTTAATATGAGGGGCGATCAAAGGGTTAACTATGTGCTAGGAGTGTTTTACTAGGGGGTGGGGGTGTGTTCTTTACTGTAAGCACAGTGTTTGGGATGGCTGTGCTGGGCAAAGCCATCCCGAACAGTGTGCTCGAGCTGACAGCTGTAAACAAAACAGTCTTCCTCCCCGTCGGTGATTCCCCGCCAGCACCCGTTGATTGCCGGCAATTACCAGCCGGCACCCGGGCATTGACATCTGCTGCCGCGAATGGTGGTGCGTGTAGAGCTCGCACGCACCCACTACCCGGAAATGCAAAATCACATTAATGTACGTGATTTTGCGCACAGGTGCCGCCTTGTAGCAGTATATCTGCTATTGGGCAATACTTAAGCGGTTAAAAAAAAAAAAAGAAGTAGTAAACTCCACTTTTTATCTTGTACCTACAGGTTATTATTATTATTATTATACAGGATTTATATAGCGCCAACAGTTTGCTCAGCGCTTTACAATATAACGGGAGACAATACAGCAACAATACAGTTCAATACAAGAGAGTTAGAGAGTTAGGAGGGTCCTACCCCTTGGAGCTTACAGTTAAACCTATAATAAGGCTTACCTGTAGGTACAGTGAAAACGCAGTGCACTCTCAAGGAACTGCATGCCACATGCGTGTAGGAGTGACATCATAGTGGCTTGGCCAGACTGGGTGAAGATGGAATCCCTGTCAGGGGTGACCGTGCACTGCTGGAGGGATCCATTTTTTTGGAACCTCTGTCATAATGTGCTACTATGTGGTAGCACATACTAGAAGAAACAGTTTGCTTTTTTTTTAATCACAGTTTATTACTGCTTTAACTGTCTGATAAGAGATAAGTAACTTCTCCAACTCATTCACTTTTTATGTTTTTTTTTTTTATATAAAGCTTTTTTAATTGAGCTCAAGTGTGCATGACCTTATGGTCCTACACAAAATAACATAAAATAGGGCCAGTTATGAGTGGAGTCCAGTTGACCTATCAGTACATCTCTGGATTGTGTAAGCATATATGCATTGAAAGATCATCAAAAGGCTTGTGTGGACAGGCTTTGGGCTGCAAATGCATTTGGGAACAATTTGAGATGCTTCCTGAGATCAGAGTTAATTGACAGGTGCACTTGAACTGCAGATGACCTGCTTCTAACCTGCTTCATACTGCTTTTGCATTCCTATATACTTGTCTAGGGAGAGATGCTGTTCAGACATGAGCAAAGGCCATTACCACAGGCCCAAACTTTACTCGGGTAATGCTAGTTGGCACAGAATCTACGACTTTACTTGTGCAAAGCAAGCATTTTAACTTTTTGTCATGTTTAATTGGGTAGAGAAAATGTGTAAAATGGAAGAATGCATAGCAACCACTTCGATCTTTCATTGTTCTGACTGCTGAATAATGACATCCAATTTCATTCATGTTGTTATTGTAGATAACTGCACTTTATTTTTTACATTGTTGTGCAAATTTAATCTAAGTTTCAATCAGCAAACCAGAGGGGTTAAATACCTAAAACCCATAGTTAGTGGCAGTATAGCTCAATATTATATTAAAAGGCAAACATTTCTTTTCTGCTTGTTAACCTGCTCACTCGGTTCAGGATATTTCCTATACACCATTGAAGTTTAAACCCAAATATGTTACCATTTTAATGAAGATGTGACCTGTCAGGAGGTGTTATATCCTGTAGATGAGCTATTACTCCTATTTAATGTAACAATGTGACTTCATTGTTAAATGGAATTGTCACACAACTCTGGTTCTTGTGTTGCCATGACTACTATACAAAATTAAAAGCATTAGAATCCTGCAAAGCAGGTATCATGCAGTTTACATAATCTGCTCTACCTCAAGCTTTACTAATTTATGTTTAAGGTCCTTCAACATGATTAGAATTGAGCCTGAGGACACCGAAAGAAATGATCCATAGTTAAAAGAAGCACTACACTGCATCTGAGCACCACAAACCAAAAATGATATTTGATTAATTTTTAATATTCAAACAAACTTACCCATCTATGTCTCCATGCTTTATTTTGCTGAGAAAACACTTTGAAAAACACTCCATAGCATTTTTGGCTGTGGCCATCTTGATTAAGGGCAGATGATTCATGGAGTATTTACTTCCTGGAAACCATCAGCCTTTAGCCCATGCAGGCAGGAAGGTGTGCTTAGCTCAGAAAAACCCTCCACCATTCACCTCCTGTTTTCCAAGCCCTGGAAACTGGGAAGGAGCTGAATAAATGTATAACAATATTTAAAATGTGAAATATTTTCTATCTATTTACTAATACTAGCAGCATAAGGATTAAATTTAGTCAATGTTGATTGAAAGAGTGAGGTTCTGCTTTAAAGTAAACCTATCATGCATGAAGGCATGAAGATGAAGGGGTCTGTTTACAAACAATTTGCAAGGCGATTTCAACTCTTCAACCTTTTCTCTGTGTATTTTTAAGACATCTAGTTTCCCAGGCATTCTTAAAGTTGTGATCTATAGTTAAAAAGTCATGAAGTTGCTTTTTTTTATTTATATTGGATTAAAATCTCAAAGTGCCAGATAAAGGAATTCAAGCTAAATTATTAAGTAGGCTTATTTATTTAAATAATTGAATAGACTTTATAATTAAATTAAAGTGCAAAAAGGTCATGGTATAAAAAATCATTATTAAAAAAAAACAATTAATTTAAGTATTCGTCTTGATATCAGTCTCCTGTAGTCCCTTGCTTATCAGTGGGAGATGAAGTGTTAATACAAATCAAGCTCTGCCACATTCAAAAATGCTGAATATTGTGTGTTCACTGTGGCTTAGTGGCTAGCACTTCTGCCTTGTAGCAATGGGGTCCCAGCCAGATCTCTATCCACATTGAGTTTTCATGTCGTCAGAAAAGCTGACATGCTCAAGACCTTGCTCAAGGGAATGCTAATGTTCAAAGGAATGTCCATGGTCAAATGCTCATGCTCAAAGGAATGCGCGTGCACACAGAAGGGTCCATAGAACTGTGCACAGCATTATGACCCTTGGTGCATGTTTGATGGACTTTGGCACTCAGTGGCCTATTTAAAGTCTTATCGGACACAGGTTCAGTGCTAGGTGGTAGTCAGCTTCTTCTGCTTGTGACCTGATACTGTGCTCATCCGTATCTTGACCTGGATTGCTGATCCCGCCGGTTCCTGAACCTCTGTTGCTGACTCTGGCTTGTGACCTGACCTTTTTCTTCCACACTTTTCCTTTCCACATACCTTTCTATTAATGTACTTTGATACAGCACTTTGGGAACATCCAACTTCTTTTGCAATTACCCTTTGAGGCTTTCCCTCCTTATGGAGGGTGTCAATGATGGTTTTCTGCACAACTGTCAGGTCAGCAGTCTTTCCCATGATTGTGATTCCTACTGAACCAGACTGAGAGACCATTTAAAGGCTCAGGAACCCTTTGCAGGTGTTATGGCTTAATTAGCTGATTAGAGTGGGACACTTTGAGCCTAGAATATTGCACCTTTTCACAATATTCTAATTTTCTGAGATTGTGGATTTGGGGTTTTCATGAGCTGTAAGCCATAATCATCACAATTATGACAAATCACGGCTTGAACTATCTTGGTTTGCATGTAATGAGTCTATCTCATATATTAGTTTCACCTTTTAAGCTGCATTACTGAAATAAATGAACTTTTGCACGATATTCTAATTTTTCGAGTTTCACCTGTAAACTTGGTCTCGGCCAGATACATAATGCATGGTCTCCGTGTGCTTGTGTGAGCTTTCTCTGGGCACTTTGGATTCCTACCACACTCCAAAGGCATGCTGGCAGGTGAAATGGCCCTAGTATGATATTCTACTGAGTTTGCAGAAGTCTTAAAACTTTATTAAAGATTAGCTGTGGGATAACCAAATATTCACTAATTGACTGCATTGCATACTCCTTCTCCTGGGGGCAGACAAGATGCCATGCAACGGCTTCTAAGATCATTTAAAATTTCTTGACCAGTACATCTGACCTGCAGTTCACCTTCTAAACTGTATTTGACCCATTGCACGCAGGTTTTGCACACCCATTGACCTGTATAGAAAAGCAAAACCTGTTTGAAGTAAACAAAAGCCCATTGACACAGGCCCTAAGGCTGGCCATATATGGATAAACATTTTTCGATCAGCCGACTGATTAGATTTACTTCTCATGAATGGGAACGGTCATAAATGAATCTAAATTTGTCCAGTCCCTACTGAACTGGCAGATTTTTGATCCATCTATGACCTCCTTAAGTTTCTTTGCATGGTATATTAGCATTCATAGGATGCAATAACAACCACATGAGGGCAATTGGCTGGCAATAGGCATTGTGTGCAATGCTTAGGTCCTAGGTTCAGATTTCACAAGTGTGTGTATTGTGATTCACATTTATTCTTTCCATTTTTAGAGCAAAAATGTCAATTCCATGTCATGCTGTAAGACCCCCCAAAAAGGATGTCCAATCTCTTGATTTACAGTGCAGGGCTAATTACTGACACTCTCTGGATGCTGCTGGAGAAAGGCAGAAAGGTTAATAAGAAAAAAAAACAAAAAATAAGATGACCTATTCATTACTTTTTTTTTTTTGCTTAACCACTTGAGCTCTGGAAGGTTTTACCCCCTTCATGACCAGACTATTTTTTCCTATTTAGCACGGTGCTACTTTAACTGGTAATTACACAGTCATACAATGCTGTACCAAAACAAAATTTGTATCATTTTTTTCACACAAATGGAGCTTTGTTTTGGTGGTATTGGAGCACCACTGTGTTTTTGATTTTTTTGCAATATAAATAAAAAAAGACTCAAACATTTTGAAAAAAGAACAATATTTTTTACTTTCTCCTATAAAACATATCCAAAAATTTAAAAAAAAAAAAATCTAATTTCTTCAACTTTTGGCCACAATGTATTCTGCTACATGCGTGAAAGTTATAGCATCTACAAACTATGGAATATATACTGGAACTTTTATTTATTTATTTTTATACTACTAATGGCGGTGATCAGCGACTTATAATGGGACTGCGATACTGCGGTGGGCAATCTGACACTAACTGACACAGAGGGGAACTAGCTAACTGCCACTGACATCTCCAGTGATAATAATATACGCTGTCACTGTACTAATGACACTGGCTGGGAAGGGGTTACCATCTAGTGCGATCAAGGGGTTAAATGTTTTCCTAACAGTGTGTAATATGTGTAAAGTGTGCTGCTTTTAATAGATCTTTAAGTTTCTCATCCCTACTTGTTCCCTCTGTAAAAAGCTCTGTGTGGAATTTCAACACAGTGTTCTGGGCTGTGATTGCACACAGCTGATCAGCAGGTCTCAGCCATGAATCATTGTCTGGGACCTGCTGACAGACTCCCGCTGTGTACAATCACAGTGGGAGTAGGTGGGCAGGGTGAGTGCACGTGCCTGAAACCCAGAAACAAGTAGCGACATACCAGTACTTCCCTTTGCCTGCACTGGCTGCCCGTCCACAGTACATTGCGTGCGGGCAGGCTGGAAGTGGTTAATAACTGTTTATTGAAGATAAAACAAGACATACAAATTAGTAAAACAGTTTTTACAAAACACAATCGAATGTATACCAGGAGTTGTATAAAATAGCTAGAAAAAACATTTACAAAAGAAAATAATCCTAAGAACCATAGGTTCAGTTAAGTTGATAGGACCAGTAATAAACAGTGATATCATGGTTTTAGGCAGGCATTAAAAGTGCAAAGCACTCATGACCTTTATAAGATTAATCTGATCTCATGCGACCTAAGACTTCGAAACATCACCTTCTAAAAGTTAGGTTAATGCGGTATTAAACCCAAAAACAAAAATGTAATATATTGCAGCTTATCAATCTTTAGATATGGTGGTTACATTCTTTTTTTTTTCTTATTTCGCTTGGTCATCCAGCCAGTAAGTCTGTTATATTTCAACCTATTTTAACAGACCAAGCTGTCCAGACAAGGTAGCAGAAATAAAACTAATGCAGTCCCACATCTGAGTATTGGTGGCCTGCAATTTAATAAATTTTTGTTTTTGGGTTTATTATATCTTTATGTATCTTTATATTTAGGCATGACCTCTCTTGTATGCAAGAAAAACTGGGAAGCAGGGTGATAGAGAAGAGGAATTTATCTGTACCATCAAATCAATTACCACCAACTAAAATTACTGTCTAAATTTTTTAAGTCTGTATTTTTTAGGATAGACAGTAGGAATCATTATTTCTCTGATTTTCCATTAGAAAAAAAATGCAACTCTATAAAAGCCTATAGTGAAAATATGTGAATAGGAGTGAAATGCTGAATTTTAGTAGGCTTGGCCAGTTGTAATTATTTCCATTTAAATATAGTAGTGGTGACTTTGCATCAAGATACTTAAAGAGAGCGGGAGAGTGTTCATTTGAATATTTCTGATTTGTTAAAATGAGAAGCCAGAACCTACTGTTCAATAAATATGGAAAACTCCATTCAAAGCAATAGTCTACACAAGTAGGAATAGTTATCTGTCTTAGCGCATACACTTACATTCTTTAGTTTCTTCTTTATAGTTATCACTTTATGTTTCAACTTGCCTTTAAATACCTTTTATGGTAAATATCTAAATGGGAAAATGGTCTCTGTTGTCATGGAAACTGCTTTGCTCGTTTCCGTTTGAATAAGGGCATCATGATTATACTCTCTATGAGAACAGCTGATATCACAGCCTGAATTAGAATAAGTTTATCACTTCGAAAGACTCCACCAGGTATCCCTGGCTTCTTGTTAAAAAAATACTTCATGCAAAACTAAGAAAATAAATGACTATTGATTGCAAACTCAAGTACTGTGTTGCTAACACTGTGAAATATGTTGTTATGCAACTTACTTTAATAAACAGATTTGTTTCTTAAGTGTTTGAGAAAATATTCCAAAAGAAATCTAGAAAGAAACTATAACAGTAATATATATATATATATATATATATATATATATATATACACACACACACACACACACACTATATTGCCAAAAGTAATGGTTGGGACACCCATCTCTCCAAATCATTAGATTCAGGTGTTCCAATCACCACCATGGCCACAGGTGTATAAAATAATTGAGAACTACATGCCGAGAGCTGCTAAGGCTGTCGGCACTTGTAGTTTCTCATTCACAGAACACAGTGAATGAGTGACTTGGCCAGGCTGGCGGAGCCCCGCACGGCCTCGTTTTTTAAAAAATTTGACAGCTAGTGGGGGGGAGCGGGGTGCCTGTCTGATCATAACATGTTACATGTTACACTGTGAATATGGGTGTTACATGTTATAAAAGGTGAATAATTCTTTATGGATCCTGTAGATGGCTTGAATTTCAGACCATGGGTTGCCATGCCACCACTGCCTGGCTTGATAGAAGCCAATGTTAAAATAAACGGAGCTGAATATAAAATTATCGGCTGAACAGTACCAGATCCTGCCAGATGCAGTCACTGTTTGGGAGCCCCAGACTTCATTTTGTGAATAGTAAGGAGGCAAAGAGGGGTTGGTGGAAGTATGAGCATAGTTCTGGGGTATATAAGACCTGCAGCACTTGCAGGAGAAAACCATGTAGCACCCTCCTAGTTAGCTAGGGGGAGCTTGCTAATTATTTTTTTAGATAGAAGGCTGAGTAGCAGCCTAGGTAATAGTCAGAGGGGTCAAATTGGGTCAGGACTGAGAGGCTCTGCAGATCAGTTCCCTGATACCTCCTGCTGGTCTAGAATCGCATAGAAGATTCTAGAAAAAGTGGGATGGGGGTGAGGAGGGGCTGATCTGAATACTTAGGGGATCCTGACCAATCCCCAGGCAGAAGGCTTGGCATGGGATCAGGACAGCTCTTAGGTATGACTGAGCCTGCTCAGCAGCAGGAGAATTCAGGTGAAAGATGGAGTGAGAGGAAGAAATACAGGAGCCTGGGAGGGGGCCCAGTGGGAAGAGGCCTACCTACAGGCTTTGACATGGACAGGAGGATTGTTTAGCCCCACTAATCCTGTACCTGTGAAGCCAGGAAAGGATCCAGCTCAGCAGAAGGCCTGAAGGCAGCCACCTAGCTAAACCAGCTCCCAGGAAAGAGACTGAGTGAGCAATCCTACATCCTCTGGGCCAGCTAAGGGGAAAAGAGCACTCTGGTAGGAAACCTGATTAGCTCCTTACCTGGGACTGTTCATCTGAAAGTGGCAGGCATTGGATCCCTTTGCTCAAGAATTCCTCCAAAAAGTTGGGTAAAGAAGAGAATTTATCTATGGCGTGGGGTGGTACAGCAGGAGAGGCTGGAGAGCTCTCCCAGAAGAGTTTTGCTGTGTAAAGGCTTGTCTATAGTTGCCAGGAAGTTGTTCTTGGTTTACAGCTCCCTTTGGGCATCCCAAACACTTCTTACCCCATTCTAGTTCAAATCCCCTAATGCAACTGAAAAAAAAACAAGCTCAAGGACTGTTCGCTGTCTCTGGAATGCAAGTCTGTGGAAAATGTGTGATGCCTGGCGGTGCAGGACTATAGGGGGACCCAAATCTTCAGCAACTCCTAAGGGGGTATTGTTACAAACATGTATCGATTTCAACCATGTGTCTAGTTTGTTTTATGCAATATTTATTGGTTACATTTTTAGTTGCACATTACTAATAAACTACAGCTATATTATGTGAATGTATTTATTGCTTTTAAATAGTGTGAGCAGATAACTCCTAAAATTTTAATGTAGATGCAAACCCTTGCTAAGTGACAATTATTTGTTGAAGCCATTTCATGTCTACCTGTTTACCTTCCATAGTAAATCAGAGCCTTTTCACCTTCTTAGCTATCTGTCACAGAAAAGTTAAAATTAACCCCTACACTGTTTTTTTCTAATAGCACATGATGCCATTAAAGACCCAAGGACAGATTTTTCAAGCTGGTATTTATATTATTATTTTACAGGATTTACAGTATATAGCACTGACTGTGCCAGAGTTTACAAAATAAATGCTAAACAGGCTACCTGTGCTCTGGCAACAGAGTATTACTATTTCTGTTTATTCTCACTTACTTGTTCAATGTACCCTATACAATTATGTCAGGTTGACTCTACTATCAGCTTTGTAGATACAGTAGCTTCCTTGGTAATGACAGGTAATGAGGTGAAGAATTTCTATAGGCAAGGAAGTATAAATTGTCTGCAGGAGACAATAACACTTATAGCCTTGAACCACAAATATGTAAGAAGCACTTGGCACTGAATAGTTTTTCATTCTTCATAAATTAGCCAGAAGCTCACTATGCAGCATTTTAGGATGTAATGGTTGTTGCTAGAAAGGTACATAGTGAGGTTGATTTACTAAATCTGGTGCAGCTGTGCATGGTAGCCAATCAGCTTCTAACTTCAGCTTGTTCAATTAAGCTTTGACAAAAAAACTAGAAGCTCATTGGTTTCTATACAGCGCTGCACCAGATTTTGCACTCTTCAGATTTAGTAAATCAACCCCAGTATGTTTTCTTAAACGTAGGTAAGTGTATCTAAAGTTTTGCTGTCTACTGTATGTCCCTAAAAGTGACCAGGACCGAAAGTAAGGGAACATCCAAACTTTAAGTTGTTACCAGAACATTAACCACTTGCCCTCCTGCGGATTTACCCCCCTTCCTGACCAGGCCATTTTTTACGTTATGGCGCTGCGTTATTTTAACTGACAATGGTCATGCAACGCTGCACCCCAATTAAATTTATATCCTTTTTTTCCGACGAATAGAGCTTTCTTTTGGTGGTATTTGATCGCCTGTGCGGTTTTTATTTTTTGCGCTATAAACAAAAAAAGACCTACAATTTTGAGGAAAAAAAACAATATTTTTGACTTTTTGCTATTAAACATGCTCAGTAAAAAAATCTAATTTCATCATAAATTGAGCCCAAAATGTGCTAAAAAAAATTCCCAATACATGTAAATGAATTGGTTTAAGTGAAATTTATAGCATTTACAAATGGGGATATACAGTTGCAAGAAAAAGTATGTGAACCCCTTGGGATTACGTGGAGTTTTGCATGAATTGGGCATAAAATGTGCTCTGAACGTCATCTAAGTCACAACAATAGAAGAACACACTCTGCTGAACATAATACTACACAAACATTAGATGTTGCCATGGTTTAATTGCACATAACATGTAAACATTCACAGTGCAGGGAGGAAAATGTATGTGAACCTTTCGACTTAATAACCGGTTGACCCTCCTTTGGCAGCAATAACCTCAACCAAACGTTTCCTGTAGTTGCAAATCAGACCTGCACAACGATCTGGAGTCATTTTGGACCACTCCTCTTCACAAAACTGTTTCAGTGTAGCAATATTCTTGGGATGTCTGGTGTGAATCGCTCTCTTAAGGTAATGCCACAGCATTTCAATCGGGTTGAGGTCAGGACTCTGACTGGGCCACTCCAGAAGGCGTATTCTGTGCTGTTGCAGCCATTGTTTTGTTGAATTACTTGTATGCTTTGGGTCATTGTCCTGTTGCATCACCCATCCTCTGCGAAGCTTCAGTTGGCGGACAGATGGTCGTACGTTTTCCTGCAAAATGTCTTGATAAACTCTGGAATTCATTTTCCCATCAATGACAACAATCTGTCCAGGCCCTGAGGCAGCAAAGCAGCCCCAAACCATGATGCTCCCTCCGCCATGTTTTACAGTGGGGATGAGGTTTTGATGTTGGTGTGCTGTGCCTTTTTTTCTCCATACATAGTGTTGTGTGTTCTTCCCAAACAACTCAATCTTGGTTTTATCTGTCCACAGTATATTTTGCCAGTAGTGCTGTGGAACATCCAGGTGCTCTTTTGCAAACTTCAAACGTGCTGCAATATTCTTTTTGGACAGCAATGGCTTCCTCCGTGGTGTCCTCCCATGTACTCCATTCTTGTTTAATGTTTTCCTTATTGTAGATGTGTCAACAAAAATGTTAGCATGTGCCAGAGATTTCTGTAGGTCTTTAGCTGACACTCTGGGATTCTTCTTTACCTCATGCAGCATTCTGCGCTCTGCTCTTGCAGTCATTTTTACAGGACGACCACGCCTAGGGAGAGTAGCAACAGTGCTAAACTTTCTCCATTTGTAGACAGTCTATCTTACCGTGGACACATGAACATCAAGGCTTTTGGAGATACTTTTTTAACCCTTTCCAGCTTCATGCAAGTCAACAATTCTTGATCGTAGGTCTTCTGAGAGCTCTTTTCTGCGAGGCATGGTTCACATCAGACAGTGCTTCTTGAAACCAGTAAACCCAAAACAGGTGTGTGTTTTTTAAGGGCAGGACAGCTGTCAGCAACACATCCAATATTATCACACTGATTGGAGTCAAGGTTGGCTCACTCCTGGCTCCAATTGGGTCTGGGAGAAGTCATTAGGCTAGGGCCTCACATACTTTTTCCTCCCTGCACTGTGAATGTTTACATGTTATGTGCAATTAAACTATGGCAACATCTAATGTTTTTGTAGTATTATGTTCAGCAGACTGTGTTCTTCTATTGTTGTGACATAGATGACGTTCAGAGCACATTTTATACCCAATTCATGCAAAACTCCTCGTAATCCCAAGGGGTTCACATACTTTTTCTTGCAACTGTATATACTGGGATTTGTTTCTTTTTTTTTTACTAGTAATGGTGGCGATCAGCGACTTATAGCAGGATTTCAGGTCTGTGGCAGGCATTCTTACACAAGGGGAACTGACTTGGTGTCACAGACATCCCCAGTGACACTAATACAGTGATCAGTAATAAAAAGCACAGTAATAAAAAAGCATTGACACTGTACTAATGGCACTGGGCAGAAAGGGGTTAACACGTGGGGTGATCAAACAGTTAACTGTCTGCTGTGTGTGTTTTACTGTGGGGCTGTGTGTTTGTGCTTTACTACAAGCACACTGCTTTGTTGCATAGCTGTGCTATGTATAGCCATGCAAAGCAGTGTGCAGGAGCTGACGGGGGAGAGAACTGAATTTTTTACAAACAGTTCTCCCCCACATCGGAGATGCTTGGCAATCACCGGGCACCGACAAGTAATCACTGGCCAGGACCCAGTGTTTGACAGCTGTGGATGTCCACGCATCACCAGCACAGACAAAATTGCATGTCAAAATTTGAAATGCAGGCAGAGCAGATGCATAATCCAAATGCAGAGCCTCTGTCAAACTTTGACATGCAAGGTAAGGAGATACACACTGATAGGAAGAATCAATGAACTACCACGGTGCTCAACACTGCCTTGGTAGTTTGTTGAGAACTATAAGCCAACAGCCGCATAGGCTTTTGGGACTTGTAGTTTTCCCATTCACAGAACAAAACAGAATTTTTTTTCAGATTCTGACAGGTAGCAGGGGGAGAAGATCCCCACTAGCTGTCACAATGGGGGATCCTGAATATGGGTGTAACATGTAACATGTTACAAAAGGTGGACTTATCCTGTAATCGCCCATGTGAATGAACCCTTAAAATGCACTACTTTATTAAAAATTAAAAAAAATATTTGGTCTTACTTATATTTTATCTACAGAGACCTCAAATCAAAAAGCTTTAACACAAAGATTAGGACCTTTACTTTCAGTCCTGTGACTGCAAATTTCCAATCTAATTAGCACTCAAATAAAAAAAACTGTCACTTTTTTTTTAACATCTATAGATCCTTTTGTTTTCTTAAACACATGATTATTACTTGCTTGAAAAAAAGAATTTTGGTAATACCATCACTTCATGTCGCAAGGACTGTCTCTTGATTAGTCAACAAGCGTTAACACATATTTTAAACAATGCATTGAATGCTTTTTATAAGGCTTAAGTCAACGAGCCTTGGAATCTGTTGCTGGCATGCATGAAGGAGCAGAACAGACATGCTTGTCAATGGAGATTTTCTACCAAGAGAATCACAGCTCTTTTCATAAAACATGTTTGTTTCTGTTTACTGCTTCACTTAAAAAAGCCCTTAAATTAGGCTCATTGCTTTAATATTCCTTATTTCATTTTGCATTACATGAATATCAAAACAAAAATGATGATTCTTTAAAAACTACAGACCCATCTGGACTTACATGTTATGTAAATTTAGGGAAGCTGAGTATAGTGCACATCTGGTATGACGGATGGAACAGGAAAATTTGTTTTCAAACCTTAGTAGCCTATATCTAAGCGACTACATTAACATTTGCACAAATCTTTTGTGAAAATTCAATCTGCTGCCAAGAAATTTTCACACAGGAAAAACAATTTATCATTCACAATAAAGTTATGTATCATACACACAAAGTAAAGTTAAATTGCCAATTATCCTGAAACTAACAATAAACCTTCTGGTCATCCCTAAATATAAAACTTACCCTGCTCTGTACTCCAGGGGTGTATGAACCCCCTATAGCAGTGGTTCTCAACCTGTGGAACCTCAGGAACCACATTTGTCTTTGGTCAATAAGTCACGACCCAAAAATAATTTATAATGTTTTGGAAATTAAATTATTCCACAAAACAACTTGTGCAGCATTCTACAATGTACATACATTTACATAATAAAACACTTTTTTAGACTTTTAAAATAAATAATTATTTTAAGCATACATAATTAACAAAAATCCATCAATACCCCCTAACTTTAAGCAATGTCCCCTCTACCTCACACTAATAGTCCATTAAGCTGAGCAATGCCTATACCTCTCACTCTCTGAAAGGCACACTAAGTTAAGAGTAATAATGTCTTCAGTGGCTTTTTAAATAAACAAAATAGTTTGTGCAATATTTATGTGAGGGTGTTCTGTCCCCCCCCATGTCATGCACTCATTAACCCCCCTTCCATGCCCTACTTTTGCCTACCCTTTCTTCCCCCCCTTCTTTTCCCCTTTCATGCTCTTTCCTTATCCCCTTTTCACACCCTCCTTTAATACCCACCTTGTCCCACATTTCATGCCCTCCCCTTCCATTGTTTCTTTCCATCCTCCCCTTTCATGCACACTTTCAGACCCCCCCCCCCCCACCACCATTGCTTTCCTGTTTTATTTCACTCTCTTTAAAATGCGTCTCCAACACCCATCCACAACCCAGGAAAAGTACCTAGTGGAGTCATTCCCTGGTGTCCAGTGGTGCTTTGCTTCCCTCCTCTGTGGTTGGCTGGAAGCAAGTGTAGTAAGTGTAGGCTGTGAGTCCACTTTGTAGGTGCACCATGCGCACCACCTTAATGAGACCAGCTGGTGGCAATAATACAACTATTAAGGCCCCCATCTTAACATTTATATTAGTGTGGCTGGCAATTTTTATTAAGCTATGTTGTCAGGGCACCGGACATTTTATTGGGGCATTAGAGAGACCTGGGGGGAACTTGCCCCGCAGCCCAACCATACTCCATTACTTGAGAAACATGGCTCTATAGGATTGAATAAAGAATTTACTGCACATGCAGAAGATTTTTGACAAGCATATCAGAGCTTCATGGGTGACATCTAGCTGGATCAGGGATAGGTAATTGAAAGACTTGAAGTGGGTCTCAGGTCTGCAAACAATACAAGTATACAACAATAAAAGTGTAATTTTAGAGTTACACCTTAAAGAGTACTGAGAATGTAACTCCCTCTTCCTCTTCCCTTAATGCAAATCCTGCAACCCAAATACCAAATATGAATTCAAGGTAAGTTTTTCCACTCTTCTTTTAATGGTATAGGGTTTTTTTTTAGCTTTTAATGAGCGTTTTTTGAGGGGTGGGGGGATAAGAGTACTTTGCATTTTCATGTACGGTTGCTTTAAAATTTGGTCTATTCTGTAACCTTTTTTTCTTCCAAGACCTAAACCAACCTCTTAAAAACCTAACCACCAATTCTAATATTACTTCAATGAAATGCATATCATCAATAGTTATAAATGAATTGTGTATGTATGTAGCACTACCCTTGTAAGAGCCGCTGGATTTGTTTTGGTCCCCCTAAGCCCTGGACAGCCAGGCAACACGAATCTCCACACTTGTACCTTCAGAGTCAGTAAACAGTCCTTGAGTTGGTTTTAAGTTGTTTATATTAAGGGGTTAACAACTTCGATGGGGTCTAGGGGTATATGGGATGCCCAAGGAACTGTAGAACTTAAGAATAAACTTCTTAGCAACTATGTACAAAAAGGGTGAACGTGCACAAAAAAAGCACTGTCCCATTTTTGGCGTACATCTTCAGATCTCAGATGAATTCTCCTCTTCACCCAACTGTGCTGAGGGTATCGCTGAGCAAGGGGGTCCCAAAGAGCTTGCAGTTAAGCAGTCCCAGGTGAAGACTAGTTGGGTATTGCGCCTGACCTCTCCCCTTATCTGGCCCAGGGGGTGTAGAAGTACTCACACTGTCCTGTCCTGTCACTGTGGTGGGTTGGTAGCTGCTTTCAGGTCTTTCGCTGGGCTGGCTCCTTCCCTGATGCTCAGGATGTCCTTCCTTAGGAGACTTTAGGCTGTAGAGAACCTAATGTCCAGCAACCAGCCTGTAGGTAGTCTCCCCTCCCTGTTGCACCCTCCCAGGCTCCACACTCCAGCCTTCTTCTCAGTCCATCTTCCACCCAACTCCCCTCTCTCCCCAGGCTCTGTCATTTTTGAGGGTTTCCCTGGTCACCATGCCCAGCCTCCTGACTGGGGATTGACCACGGTCTCTCAAACATGCAGATCTTGGCTTCCTCCCCTCTTCCAGAAATTTCTCAAGTTTCTGGAAAGGTGAGAGGGCTCTAGAAGCCCTGACCTGTAGAACCTCCCAGCCTGTATTGAGGTGAACTCCTGCATCACTCCCAGGCTGTATTCAGCCTCTGTCTAAAACAAGAAAAAAAAACATTTTATTTAGCTAACCTAGAGGGTGTCACATGTATTATCCAGATCTCAATCCATTTTACGGTGGAAGAACCCACACACTATATGTATGTATTGTGAGACACTGGTTGGCAGGGTTGTAGACAACTAGGTCACCTAGGTTTCTCATCCACACATGGTTAGGGGGTTCCAGGATTTATGTCTGTCATGAAAAATTTTGTTTTCTCAGATTTTAATGTGGAACTTCACCCAAAAGGGGAAGTTCTGGTTGTTTGCATCCTCTCCCCTCCACTGCCACATTTGGCACTTTTTTTGGGGGGGAGCAGGTACCTGGTTTTGAAAGATACCCACTCCCACTTCTGGCACGGCAATCTGTGAGGAAGTTCAGACCCTCTTCTCCTTTCCCCCGCAGCCTTCTGGGACACACACAGACCCCAGAAGATTGTGGGACCATTCACAAAGAGCAGAGAGGCTTGAGCATGTGCAGTAGGGAACCAGCTGTGACACTAAGATGCAGGTGCCTGCACCCAAAACTGATTTACTGGAGAGTCTCTTTAATAAGTTGTGGTTTGGGTTCTGAAACCAAGAGCCTTTGTAAATATTTGGGTGGGAAAATCCTTCCTTTCTACTTCCACATCTTACTTGGTAAACAGACCTCGTTCATTAGTTTCAGCTCTGCACAGGCCTTTTCTATATGAGCTGACTGAAGCTCAAAGGCTCTATCTCTCATCTCTCTGCTGCTGCAGGGTGAAAAGACTGACTGCTGAAAAAAACAGAAGCTTTCCAGGCATTAGTTAAATGTAGCAGGGGAGTATGATGAAAAATAAATGCAGTTTCCACCCCTTGAAATTTGTTCTTTTGTTATATGAACTCAAAAGTCCTGGTTGGACTTGAGTGCTCCTCATATATACGCAAGCATAAAGTTTATAAATAGATGTCCAATCCCACAAATATATTTTTATCATTATGATATTGAACAGAGAGAACCATAAAAAATGCAACACTTTTAATTTGAAATTTCCAGTAAATATTCTTGTCAAAAATAAAAATAATAGTTACAAAAATAGGGAAACATATTAAATAAAAAAAAAACCCTCAAATTTGCACATCCAAAAACCTAAGCAATGGGCACTTTGAGGAATATAAAATCCACATGTGCATTTTCTCTCTCTCTCTCTCTATATATGTATATATGTACAGTATATACAGTATTAAAAAGTCGCTTACGAGCGACACTCCATGCAATCGCCAAGGGTCGGTTACATCTGAATGGATAGATAGATATAAAGTATTATTGCACATATTTAAAACAAACCTTAATAAAATTGTACTTTCTCACATGTCCACTAGATGTGCATAAACAAAACAAGCTCACAACAACAATAGTAAGGGCAATCTGCCAATCAATCCTGAATACGGCTGCCAGACTCATTCACCTTTCCAACTGCTCCGTTTCCGCCACCCCCCTCTGCCAATCCCTCCACTGGCTTCCGATTGCGCAACGGATCAAATTCAAAATCCTAACGCTGACGTACAAAGCCGTCCACCATACTGCCCCGAACTACATCACTGAGCTAATATTCAAGTACCGCCCAGCACGCACACTCCGCTCCTCACAAGACCTCCTTCTCTCTAGTTCCCTAGTCTCCTCCTCCCATGCCCGCCTCCAGGACTTCTCCAGGGTGTCACCCATCCTCTGGAACTCCCTGCCCCAACCCATCAGATTATCACCTACTCTCCTCTCCTTTAGGCGCACCCTGAAAACCCTTCAGGGAAGCCTACCCCACCCCCTGCTAACTTGCTGACCTCCTCCACTCTTCCTACCACTCCATCCCCCACAGCTATCTCCTCCTGTACCACTATCCCCTCCCTCCTAGATTGTAAGCTTGAAAGAGCAGGGCCCTCAATCCCCTCATGTTTTGCATTGTATTGGTATTGTTCTGTCACATGTTCTGTCCCCCTTTGTAATGTACAGCGCTGAGCGAACCATTGGCGCTTTATAAATACTGTATAATAATAATAATAATAATAATAATCAGTCTTTAAAACTGGCCATTATGAATTTGTGAATAGTTCAAGCCGCCTCTGTCTACAAAAATGATCAACGTAAGACTATGTAACATCCATAGAAGTTTTTTTAACTACTAATAATATTGGCTTTGGTGTATTGTGATTTAAAGGAATATTTTGAAGTTTGTATTTCCTATGTAAGTCTTCTTTATTAGCCCCCAAAAACAGGACAAATCTTCTGATTGTGTTCGATCTCTAGATATCTAATTGCCATTGAGCATAAATGTATTGAGAACTCATGGAGCAGTCAAGATAAACCATACCCATCCTGTCCAGCTACTATAAATACTTTATACCGTTCCAGAATTGTTCATACAAACTGGATCATACCAACAGAAAGCAGGACCCCAGCACACAGGGAAAGGAATTATACTTTTTCAGCAGATATGATATTGTTTCATTTGAATACATTCATGTTCTCAGCTATATATCAGCTGTATCCTAATATGCAAGGTAAAAAAGCTAAGTTGCCAACTGGACATCCTCTGTGATGTTGAAGATGTTTTGCAGTATATCCAAGCCACTTCAATTCAAATGACTGTCATTGAACACACGCCAACATTTATACACACATAGATTGCATGGGCCCCTTAATCCAATCCAAGAAATTAGTGATATTACTAAAATGGGATGCACACATAATATGTAGAAAAAAAGTAAGAATAAGTTTCCATGAGTATTGCTTGGGCCCACAATATCTATACTGATAGGTGACAGGCCAATTTTAGTAGTGCTTTTGAAATACATTACAGTTACCTTTTCAAATAAGTATTTGTTTGAAATAGGTTGAAAATGAAACATCCCTTTAAGATAGACAGAGGCCAAGTGAAGCAGGTGAAACATTGATTGGGTACTGCTGGGCTACTCTTAATTTTCATTATATTTTCAGTGATTTTTTTTTCTCCATGCAAGAGAAGAAAATTGTCTCTAATCAATGTTGTCTAAAGAAGAGCTCTTGGCTTGTGGCTTTGTTTGGTTTACTGATTGGATTCCCACAGACAAGAGCTGAGCTGAGCCTATTATTATACACGCATGGTCACCAATCAAGCATTGGAGCATAAAAAGGAGAAGGCAGTTGATGTTTTATTCCTCACAAAACAAAATGGAGCACAGTAAAAAAATAAATATGATAATCTAACAGAGTCTATTGATCTCACCATTATAGTTATTATAGGAACAGTATTTCTTTTACTAACTGCCAAGGAAGTGAAACCTTTTTCAAACTGTTATCTATAATATATTTTGACTAAATCGAACACAATTATATAAAAGATGAGAATAAACAAGGAAGTAGTGTCAGCAAGATATTTTTTTGTTTCCATTGCTAGCTAAGACTATACCACTATAACATGTGATGTTTGACATCTGATTGCAGATCATCACAGAACCATCAAGTTCTTTATTGTTATAGAAATAATCCATAACATCTGTACAAAGTTGAAAATTAAATTGTATTAATTGCCAAAGCATTTATATTAGTTTATCAGTTTATATATTTTGTTTATGTCAGTGTCTCACTGGGGAGATTTCCTTTCACTTTGTGACCCTAATGACTCAACAGGAAGTAAGAGCAAATCTCCACAATATAGGGGAAATCCTTCTTAGACAGTTGTCATCGAATCATGTGCCCCCTACTTTGGGGACAATTATAACATTTTGGATTTCCCATGACTTACTATCTTGGTGATAATGCTACTATAAAATAAAATAAAAAAGGAGAATCTACCATGTGGGGACATAGATAGCAATACAAATCCTAACAGAAGTTCTAATGTTACCCCACACTACTCCAAAAATGTTAGCTATATATACACTTTAATGGCATTGGATGCAAGAATTTTCTAGCTTTTTGAATATTCTGAAATTTTAGAGTTCTGTTCAGGCAGAAAATTAGGGGACCTATTTCAAAAGAGTTAAAATAAAATTGGTGTGGCGATGTCTTGCATACCTGGTGGTCATGCCCGAGACTGGTCCGTTTTTGGTCTCGTGTATTTGGCCTCCTTTTCACGTTGTTTCATCTATCCATACGCCGGGATGCTCGGTATGCCTTGCTTCATTGCCCCATACCAGGTGTCTTGGCTCATCAGCAGAAGCTGGCGTCCTATTTGTTTTTGTCGGCCACCAGAACAATTGCTCAGGCCTGGAAGAGTCCGTTTGTCCCTTTTCAGGGGGTGTGGGATCGTATGACCAATATGATGCTTAATGAACAGATGTCGAGCATGTGCAACGACTCCCAATGTAAATTCTCGAAAATATGGGAACCATGGTTGCAATATGCCTTTCCCACGCTTCCTTTGGCTAGTATGGGGATGTAATGGCGTTAGGCACTGGCGTTTGATGCTGGCGTGGGTATCTTATTGGTGCAATTGATAGCCCCTGTGGGGGTATGTTTTGTCGCCTCTGTTTTATACTGATTAAAACTAATAAAAACTACTGAAATACAAAATAAAATTGGTGAAACCTTTTGTACTTATTTCATTTTTGTCCCTTTTTCCAATTTAAAAAAAGGCTATTCATATCTCTATATTCCACAGCTTTTCTTTACCGCATTATTATCAATTCATTCCTAGAACAATTTATTCAAATTCCATTTTCCTAATGTAATGAAATATCTCAATGTGGCCTTGTGTATACAGTTGGCTTGGCTGTTAGTTGTCCCGAGACAAGTTAAGTCGTGAAGACTTCAGTAAAGGAGTTATTTTTAAACTATGGTTCTAGTTAGAGATGAGCGAATTATTCAAAAATTCGATTCGGCTGATTCGCCGAATTTGAGGAAGAAATTCGATTCGATGCGAATTTATTCGCTACGAATTCAACTTATAAAAAGGCTTTCTAGGCTTCAGAGAGCCTTTAATTTAGTGCAGAACACTGTACCTTTAATTTAAATGCCCTTGGAGATGAGGAAGGAGAAGGAGAAGGAGAAGGATGAGAAGAAGGAGAAGGAGAAGGATGAGAAGAAGGAGAAGGATGAGAAGAAGGAGAAGGATGAGAAGAAGGAGAAGGATGAGAAGAAGGAGAAGGATGAGAAGAAGGATGAGAAGAAGGAGAAGGATGAGAAGAAGAAGGATGAGAAGAAGAAGAAGAAGGATGAGAAGAAGGAGAAGGACGAGAAGAAGAAGAAGGATGAGAAGAAGAAGAAGGATGAGAAGAAGAAGAAGGATGAGAAGAAGGAGAAGGATGAGAAGAAGAAGAAGGATGAGAAGAAGAAGAAGGATGAGAAGAGGGAGAAGGATGAGCAGAAGAAGAAGGATGAGAAGAAGGAGAAGGAGAAGGATGAGAAGAAGGAGAAGGAGAAGGATGAGAAGAAGGAGAAGGATGAGAAGAAGGAGAAGGATGAGAAGAAGGATGAGAAGAAGGAGAAGGATGAGAAGAAGAAGGATGAGAAGAAGAAGAAGAAAGATGAGAAGAAGGAGAAGGACGAGAAGAAGAAGGATGAGAAGAAGAAGAAGGATGAGAAGAAGAAGAAGGATGAGAAGAAGGAGAAGGATGAGAAGAAGAAGAAGGATGAGAAGAAGAAGAAGGATGAGAAGAAGGAGAAGGATGAGCAGAAGAAGAAGGATGAGAAGAAGGAGAAGGATGAGAAGAAGAAGAAGGATGAGAAGAAGAAGAAGGATGAGAAGAAGAAGAAGGATGAGAAGAAGGAGAAGGATGAGAAGAAGGAGAAGGAGAAGGAGAAGGAGAAGGATGAGAAGAAGGAGAAGGATGAGAAGAAGGAGAAGGATGAGAAGAAGGAGAATGAGAAGGATGAGAAGGAGAAGGATGAGAAGAAGGAGAAGGATGAGAAGAAGGATGAGAAGAAGGAGAAGGATGAGAAGAAGGATGAGAAGAAGAAGAAGGATGAGAAGAAGAAGGATGAGAAGAAGAAGAAGGATGAGAAGAAGGAGAAGGATGAGAAGAAGAAGAAGGATGAGAAGAAGAAGAAGGATGAGAAGAAGAAGAAGGATGAGAAGAAGGAGAAGGATGAGAAGAAGAAGAAGGATGAGAAGAAGAAGAAGGATGAGAAGAAGGAGAAGGATGAGAAGAAGAAGAAGGATGAGAAGAAGGAGAAGGATGAGAAGAAGAAGAAGGATGAGAAGAAGAAGGATGAGAAGAAGGAGAAGGATGAGAAGAAGAAGAAGGATGAGAAGAAGGAGAATTCCAAGCCGGCAAAAAGTGTATCTGCAGAGCTCCGCTATTTCTTAGCGGAGCTCTGCAGATACACTTAGCGGAGCTCTGCAGATACACTTAGCGAAGCTCTGCAGATACACTTTTTGCCGGCTTGGAATTCTTCTTATTTTCATCCTTCTTCTTCTTCTTCTTCATCCTCATCCTCATCCTCAGAAGAAGAAGAAGAGGATGAGGATGAAGAGGAAGAAGAAGAAGAAGTAGGATGAAAATAAGAAGAATTCCAAGCCGGCAAAAAGTGTATCTGCAGAGCTCCTCTATTCTGCAGATACACTTAGAGGAGCTCTGCAGATACACTTTTTGCCGGCTTGGAATTCTTCTTATTTTCATCCTACTTCTTCTTCTTCTTCTTCTTCATCCTCATCCTCAGAAGAAGAAGAAGAGGATGAGGATGAGGATGAAGAAGAAGAAGAAGAAGAAGAAGTAGGATGAAAATAAGAAGAATTCCAAGCCGGCAAAAAGTGTATCTGCAGAGCTCCTCAATTCTGCAGATACACTTAGAGGAGCTCTGCAGATACACTTTTTGCCGGCTTGGAATTCTTCTTATTTTCATCCTACTTCTTCTTCTTCATCCTCATCCTCATCCTCAGAAGAAACATAAATGGAAACAAATAGATACAATGTTTCAACCGCTGTATGGAGTGAATGTCAGAGAACTGTCAGAAATAGGCTATTTCTGACAGTTCTCTGACATTCAATACTCCATACAGCGGTTGAGGAGTGAATGTCAGAGAACTGTCAGAAATAGCGGAGCTCCGCTATTTCTGACAGTTCTCTGACATTCACTCCATACAGCGGTTGAAACATTGTATCTATTTGTTTCCATTTATGGAAACAAATAGATACAATGTTTCAACCGCTGTATGGAGTGAATGTCAGAGAACTGTCAGAAATAGGCTATTTCTGACAGTTCTCTGACATTCAATACTCCATACAGCGGTTGAGGAGTGAATGTCAGAGAACTGTCAGAAATAGCCTATTTCTGACAGTTCTCTGACATTCACTCCATACAGCGGTTGAAACATTGTATCTATTTGTTTCCATAAATGGAAACAAATAGATACAATGTTTCAACCGCTGAGCTCTGCAGATACACTTAGCGGAGCTCTGCAGATACACTTTTTGCCGGCTTGGAATTCTTCTTATTTTCATCCTACTTCTTCTTCTTCTTCTTCATCCTCATCCTCAGAAGAAGAAGAAGAGGATGAGGATGAGGATGAAGAAGAAGAAGAAGAAGTAGGATGAAAATAAGAAGAATTCCAAGCCGGCAAAAAGTGTATCTGCAGAGCTCCTCTATTCTGCAGATACCCTTAGAGGAGCTCTGCAGATACACTTTTTGCCGGCTTGGAATTCTTCTTATTTTCATCCTATTTCTTCTTCTTCTTCTTCTTCTTCTTCTTCTTCATCCTCATCCTCATCCTCAGAAGAAGAAGAAGAGGATGAGGATGAGGATGAAGAAGAAGAAGTAGGATGAAAATAAGAATAATTCCAAGCCGGCAAAAAGTGTATCTGCAGAGCTCCTCTATTCTGCAGATACCCTTAGAGGAGCTCTGCAGATACACTTTTTGCCGGCTTGGAATTCTTCTTATTTTCATCCTATTTCTTCTTCTTCTTCTTCTTCTTCATCCTCATCCTCATCCTCAGAAGAAGAAGAAGAGGATGAGGATGAAGAAGAAGAAGAAGAAGTAGGATGAAAATAAGAAGAATTCCAAGCCGGCCAAAAGTGTATCTGCAGAGCTTCTCTATTTCTGACAGTTCTATGTCAGAGAACTGTCAGAAATAGAGGAGCTCTGCAGATACACTTTTTGCCGGCTTGGAATTCTTCTTATTTTCATCCTACTTCTTCTTCTTCATCCTCATCCTCATCCTCTTCTTCTTCTTCCGAGGATGAGGATGAGGATGATGAAGAAGAAGAAGAAGTAGGATGAAAATAAGAAGAATTCCAAACCGGCAAAAAGTGTATCTGCAGAGCTCCTCTAAGTGTATCTGCAGAATAGAGGAGCTCTGCAGATACACTTTTTGCCGGCTTGGAATTATTCTTATTTTCATCCTACTTCTTCTTCTTCTTCTTCAACCTCATCCTCAGAAGAAGAAGAAGAGGATGAGGATGAAGAAGAAGAAGAAGAAGAAGAAGAAGAAGTAGGATGAAAAGAAGAATGAAAAGAAGAAGAAGAATGAAAAGAAGAAGAAGAATGAAAAGAAGAATGAGAAGAATGAAAAGATTCTTCTTCTTCTTCTTCTTTTCATTCTTCTTTTCATTCTTCTTCTTCTTTTCATTCTTCTTCTTCTTCTTTTCATTCTTCTCATTCTTCTTTTCATTCTTCTCATTCTTCTTTTCATTCTACTTCTCATTCTTCTTTTCATTCTTCTTCTTCTTTTCATTCTTCTCATTCTTCTTTTCATTCTTCTTCTCATTCTTCTTTTCATTCATTCTTCTTCTTCTTTTCATTCTTCTTCTTCTTCTTTTCATTCTTCTTTTCATTCTTCTCATTCTTCTTTTCATTCTTCTCATTCTTCTTCTCATTCTTCTTTTCATTCTTCTTCTCATTCTTCTTTTCATTCTTCTTCTTCTTTTCATTCTTCTTTTCATTCTTCTCATTCTTTTCATTCTTCTTCTCATTCTTCTTCTTCTTTTCATTCTTCTTTTCATTCTTCTTCTCATTCTTCTTTTCATGAAGAAGAAAAGAAGAATGAGAAGAATGAAAAGAAGAATGAAAAGAAGAATGAAAAGAAGAAGAAGAAGAATGAAAAGAAGAATGAGAAGAAGAATGAAAAGAAGAATGAGAAGAATGAAAAGAAGAATGAGAAGAATGAAAAGAAGAATGAAAAGAAGAAGAAGAAGAATGAAAAGAAGAAGAATGAAAAGAAGAAGAAGAAGAAGAATGAAAAGAAGAAGAAGAATGAAAAGAAGAAGAAGAAGAATGAAAAGAAGAATGAAAAGAAGAAGAAGAATGAAAAGAAGAAGAAGAAGAATGAAAAGAAGAATGAAAAGAAGAATGAGAAGAATGAAAAGATTCTTCTTCTTCTTCTTTTCATTCTTCTTTTCATTCTTCTTCTTCTTTTCATTCTTCTTCTTCTTCTTTTCATTCTTCTTTTCATTCTTCTCATTCTTCTTTTCATTCTTCTTCTCATTCTTCTTTTCATTCTTCTTCTTCTTTTCATTCTTCTTTTCATTCTTCTCATTCTTCTTTTCATTCTTCTTTTCATTCTTCTTCTCATTCTTCTTTTCATTCTTCTTCTTCTTTTCATTCTTCTTTTCATTCTTCTTCTCATTCTTCTTTTCATGAAGAAGAAAAGAAGAATGAAAAGAATGAAAAGAAGAATGAAAAGAAGAATGAGATGAAAAGAAGAATGAAAAGAAGAATGAGAAGAATGAAAAGAAGAATGAGACGAATGAAAAGAAGAATGAAAAGAAGAAGAAGAAGAATGAAAAGAAGAAGAAGAAGAATGAAAAGAAGAATGAAAAGAAGAAGAAGAAGAATGAAAAGAAGAAGAAGAAGAATGAAAAGAAGAATGAAAAGAAGAAGAAGAATGAAAAAAAGAAGAAGAAGAATGAAAAGAAGAATGAGAAGAATGAAAAGAAGAAGAAGAAGAAGAATGAAAAGAAGAATGGAAAGAAGAAGAAGAATGAAAAGAAGAAGAAGAAGAATGAAAAGAAGAAGAAGAATGAAAAGAAGAATGAAAAGAAGAAGAAGAATGAAAAGAAGAAGAATAATAAAAAGAAGAATGAGAAGAATGAAAAGATTCTTCTTCTTCTTCTTTTCATTCTTCTTTTCATTCTTCTTCTTCTTTTCATTATTCTTCTTTTCATTCTTCTTTTCATTCTTCTCATTCTTCTCATTCTTCTTCTCATTCTTCTTTTCATTCTTCTTCTTCTTTTCATTCTTCTTTTCATTCTTCTCATTCTTCTTTTCATTCTTCTTTTCATTCTTCTTCTCATTCTTCTTTTCATGAAGAAGAAAAGAAGAATGAGAAGAATGAAAAGAAGAATGAAAAGAAGAAGAAGAATGAAAAGAAGAATGAGAAGAAGAATGAGAAGAAGAATGAAAAGAAGAATGAGAAGAAGAAGTATTCCAGTACAGTAAAAAGTGTATCTGCAGAGAGCTCCGCTATTTCTGACAGTTCTCTGACAGTTCCTTCACATGTACAGCGGTTGAAACATTGTATCTATTTATTTCCGAATAAAAACATCTGTATCCTAAATGGAAACCAATAGATACAATGTTTCAACCGCTGTACATGTGAAGGAACTGTCAGAGAACTGTCAGAAATAGCGGAGCTCTCTGCAGGGACACTTTTGCCGGCTGATCGGGAAAAATCCGATTCGCGCACCCGAATTATGCAAATATTCGGATTCGACGCGAATCGAATTTTTCCTGAAATTCGAAACGAATTCCACTTCGCCTGGTTTGATTCGCTCATCTCTAGTTCTAGTGTCTCCTTCATCCAAGCTAACCAGAATCCTCCAGATATGGATAGCTGTTGCTGTTGTGCAAGCCCTATCTCATAAATGGTCAACTTTATTGAAAGGCCACAAAAGCTCAGCAGCTATATATGGATTTTATACTAGTTGTCCTTAATCACAGCACTCATACATATTAAAATTGATGTGAAGAGCAATACCATTATTAAAAGTGAATGGGTAGAAGAAACACTGCAAACAATGATTATTAAAAGTGAATGGGTAGAAGAAACAATGCAAACAATGTAATACAAGTAATATGTCCCAATACTTAAAGCTGGACACCAAGCATATAAATGAACAACTGGTGAATTTTTAAAAGCAACTAGTGAAAGTACCTGGATTTGACTTTGAACTCTGTTGTATGAGAAATAGCAGGAGACTGGTACAGATTGGGAGAAAACTCACAGCACCAGGAGACAATCAGTTATGCTGCAGTGCTTATTTGCAAATGAACATACCGACAAATAGAGAGATCAGTGAAAAATCATCGTCCAGTAACACTTTGGGATCTAGTAGTATTATTTTTTTAATCAGATATATTTTTATTATAGTTTTACAAATTTTGCACTATACAAAAAACATAAGTCACCTCGAATATTTTATCTCCACAACATGATAAACCATCATTGACAACATCAAACTGATATGGTCCAGAAATATTTAGGCAGAATAAAGGTGAATAAAGCACCTGGACCGGATGGCATACACTCTCGGGTCCTAAAAGAATTGAGTGCTGTCATTTCAAAGCCATTGTTTGTAATTTTTAGGGACTCTTTAATGACTGGCATAGAACTACTGGACTGATGTAAAGCCAATTTGGTGCTTATGTTTAAAAAGGGATAAAAGCCTTTACCAAGTAAATATAGACCTGTTAGTTTAACTCCTATAGTCGGGAAGATATTGGATATTTTACTCCCCTTCCTGATATAGGCCATTTTTTTTAAATACGGCAGTGCGTTACTTTAACTGACAATTGCGCAGTCATGCAACACTGTACATAAATAAAATTTATGTTATTTTTTTCCCCACAAATAGAGCTTTCTTTCCATGGTATTTGATCACCTTTGCAGTTTTATTTTTTGTGCTATAAACAAAAAAATAAAATGACAATTTTGAAAAAACAGAACTATAACTTTTCGACTTTTTGCTATAAAACATATCCAATAAAAAAAATTAAAAAATACAATTTCTTTATAAATTTAGGCCAAAATGTATTTTGCTACATGTCTTTGCTAAAACAAATCCCAATCAGTGTATATTAACTGGTTTACGTGAAAGTTATAGCATCTGGGGTATATATACTGGAATTTTAATTTTGATTTTTTTGCTAGTAATGGCGGCGATCAGCAACTTATAGCAGCGACTTATAGCAGGACTGCGGCGGGCATTTTGACACTGGGTTGGAACTTACTGCCAATGACATTCCCAGTGACACTAATACAGTGATCAGTGCTAATAAAAAGCACCGACACTGTACTAATGACACTGGGCAGGAAGGGGTAACATCTGGGGAGATCAAAGGGTTAACTGTGTGCTGTGTGTGTTTTACATTGTGTGCAGAGAGATACAAAGCAGCATGTCCATGCTAACAGGAGAGAGATCTGTGTTGTTTACACACAGGTATCTCCCCTGTCAGCTTTGCTGATGATCACCAAGGAATCACCAGCTGAGACCCGGTAATTGACATCCCCAGCAGCCAATAGCAGCAACTGTAGGGCGACGTGCATGTGCCCCCTATCCAGAAATGTAATTATGCATATAAACACATGATTTTGCGCAGCAGTGCCACCTTGTAGCAGTACATTTGCTATAGAGCGGCTGGCAAGTAGCTAATAAAACACCATATAGATGAGTTCTTGCTGTAAAAAATATTTTAAGCAACAGAAAGCATGGATTTATGAAAGACAGAAGTTGTCAAACTAAACTGATTTCTTTTTATGAGGAGGTGAGCAAAACCTTGGACATAGGAGGGGCTGTGGCTGTGGTATACTTAGATTTTGACACAGTTCCCCACAGGGGCGGACTGACAACTCATGGGGCCCCCAGACAATAGGAGATCATGGGGCCTCCAGTTTTAAAAATTGCCGTCTACATCAGCCATCTTTATGACGCAACATTAATGCGTCAGGCCCACACGGAGGGGCACTGAGCTTGGTGAAATGCTGAGTGGCAGGGGACTTAAAGCTGGTGACCCAATAAATGGACCAAGAGCCTATCATGGGCTGTTCCACCTTAATAGTATCATGGGCCTTTGGGAAAAGTAATGCTCTGGGACCCCTACCAAGGAGATGGTGCCTGAGGCACACATAGCGCACCAAGGCAAACAATGGGCATGGTAAGTTGGAGAGTCTTAAAGGAGGACTGAACAGAGTATGTGTCTGCTGTATAAACTGCACACATATACCACAGTCCTTGTACCCACAAAATACTAATTACTGTAGCACAACTGACAGTTTCACAGACACAAATAAATCTCAGTCAAAGGATCATTTGTTTTTATAATATACATTTCCATTGCATGTTTTTATGCACAAAAAACGCTATTTGTGTCTTACTGAGCCTACCCTACAGAAGAACTTCATCAGGTCTATGTAATAATGTAGAGAGCACAGGAGCCAGGAATAAGTAACAAACAAAACAACATATGGAGTGCAGAAATCAGGATGACTGCCACACTCACATCAGAGTCATCCCTTAAATCAAAGTTCTCAGAATTCTCCCTATACATCAGAGTCTGCAGAGTCCCCCCTTAGATCAGAGTCCTCAACATCCCATCTTACATTAAAGTGCCACCTTGCAGCAGAGCGCCCAAAGTGCTACCTTGCAGCAGAACCCCAGAGTGCCACCTTTCAACAAAGCCCCAGAGTGCCACCTTACAACACAGCCCCCAGAGTGCCACCTTAGAACACAGCCCCCAGAGTGCCACCTTACATCAGAATGCCACCTTAGAGCACAGCCCCCAGAGTGCCACCTTACAACACAGCCCCCAGAGTGCAACCTTACATCAGAATTCCACCTTGCAGCGGAGTCCCCAGAGTGTCACCTTACAGCAAAGCCCCCAGAGTGCCACATTACAGCAATGCCCCCTTACATCAGTGTCCCCTTAAACACACCTTTTCACCTTGGTCCTTGGTGTAGCAGGCAACAAAATCCACTTGTCGCTGGCTCTGAACTGGGCACATGCAGTTGTGGAGCCAGCTGAAAGGAGAACTGCTGTGCTCGGCCTCAGATCATAGAGTGGGGCATGTGAATAAAAGCTATGGCAGTGGGCACACATGGATCATGCAGTATACAAACACACACACATACAGTATATATACATACACGCAAAAACACAGACACACACAGTATATACAGTATACACAGACAGTATGTATATATATATATATATACTGTATATACACACACACAGTGGTGACTTGTGGTGCACCAGCAGCTCCCAAACACAGGAGGTGGTATTGTATGAGAGATGAGAGGAGGAGGCTGCGTCTGTGTTTTGGTGACCAGGTACTGAGCAGGAAGGTGTAGCAGAGATTGGGGAGACCTCAGAAGTTCAGAACAGGTCCTTCCTCCAGAAACAGTGCAGTTCTTCTCACAAAGAAAATCTAACAGCCTCAGAGACAGGAGCCCTGCTTGGGAAAACACAGACTCTCTCCCCACCTCCTGCCCAACAAGGTAAGCCATTGACAAGACAACGCTTTGCTAAGCCCAGCCAGCTTACTTTCTAGCAGGCTAAAGTCCGTCCGTCCTTCCCATTAGATGAGGGGGCAGTTGTGAGGTGGAACAACTGTAGCCTCATATTTTTACAGACACTGGATGTCCGTAAGACATTCAAGGACAGTTGTAAAAATCACAGAAATCACAGATTTTTACAAACTTTTCCTGAACTTACTAAAGTTGGCACCCCTGATGGGGCCCCACCACTAGCCCCGGGCCCTTGGACAGTGCCTGAGTGTCTGAATGACCAGTGTACCCCTGGTTTCCCGCACACGGCTAATGTGTATGGTACAGGCTTGGAAAAATCAGTTTGTAATAAGATAGAAAACTGGCTAAAATACCGAATTCAGAGAGTAGTGGTTAATGATTCATACTCTGAATGGTCTACAGTTGTTAGTGGTGTACCCCAAGGTGTTAGTGGTGTACCCAAAGGTGTTGGGACCCTTAATTTTTTATATATTATAAATGATATAGCATCTGGATTTAAAAGTATCATTTCAGTCTTTGCAGATGACACCAAGCTATGCAGTATGCAGAATAACATCCTTACAGGATGTCTCCAACTTACAAGCTGAACTCAATGCACTGTTTAATTGGGCAACCGTGTGGCAAATGAGGTTGAATATTGATAAATGTAAAGTTATGCACTTGGGGGTTAGAAATATGCATCATACATACTAGGGGGAGTACAACTGGGGGAATCAATGGTGGAGAAGGATCTGGGAGTTCTGGTAGATCATAAGCTTAATAATGGCATGCAATGCCAAGCTGTGTTTTCCAAAGTGAATAAAATATTCTCTTGTATTAAAAGAGGTATAGACTCCCTGTACAAACCATTAGTAATTCCTCATCTGGAATATGCAGTTCAGTTTTGGACACAAATTCACAGAAAGGATTTCAGGGAACTGGAGAAAGTGCAGAGAAGGGCAACCAAACTGATAAGAGGCATGGAGGATCTCAGCTATGAGGAAAGATCAGAGGAACTGAATTTGTTCTCTCTTGAGAAGAGGAGATTAAGGGGGGATATGATCAACATGTATAAATACATAAGTGGTCCATGTACTGTAGTGAACTCAATGTAGAGTTATTCATCTTAAGGTCATCACACAGGACAAGGGGGCACTCTTCACGTCTGGAGGAAAAGAGATATAATCTCCACATACAGAAAAGTTTCTTCACAGTAAGAGCTGTAAAAATGTGGAATAGAGTTGGTTCTGGCCTGTTCAGTAGATTGCTTTAAAAAATGGCCTGGATTCTTTACTAGATACACAGAATATAACTGGATAATGACATTTATAGGTAAAGTTGATCCAGGGAATACACCATTGCCTCTTGAGAATCAGGAAGGAAATGTTTCCCCTGCAGGGTCAAATCACACATGCATGTGTGCTTACCAATTAGCATGTGCACTTGTTGTCCAGTGGCTTTTTTAAACTGGTCTGAGACTATGAGCAATTGCTGAATGGTCTTAAGGTTGTTCCCATGTTTCTGAGACCTGATCTTCTGTACCTGCTTACCTGTGTATGACCTGGCTTGCCTTTGGACTGTGCTTCTGCTCCTTCCACATTTCTTTTAATCTGATTACTTGTCTTTGCCTAGTGATTCTGTACTGTTACTGACCTTGATCTGCCTTCTGGACTTGTTCTGGCTACCAGTTAGGTCCCTTGCTGCCTGCTTGTTGCTGACCATTGCCTGTCTCCTGGTCTTGCTTTGGTTTTCTGCTCTGGTGCCAAGCTGCTCCTGCATCCTGTTCTGAGGACTGCGACTATCAACTCTACCCATTTAAACTGTGGACATCACCTGCCAGCTACTCCAGCACTCATGCCACATCTTGCCTTCACACTCTGTCTCTATCTACCGGAGTGTTGGGCAGGACATCGAATGCAAAATGGTCTGATATTTTGCCTATAACAATTGACCTACATCTGTATTTCTTTCCCTTCCAGCAAGGGAAACTTTGTACATGTAATCTAAAGAGATACTTTTTTTTAGTCTCTACGCTGGCTACATGTAGAAACAGATAAGTGGTAATATACTGTCATATGGGGGAATGGGGGATTGTTAGCTCAGTGGTAGATGCATTTAGTGAGTCCATGTGAGTCAAGAAGATTGGGCTTGGTGGCCCACTTTTATTAAAAAACATAAGGCTTATATGTCGGGTTGCCCATGCAATGGTTTTTCACCAGCAAAACAAATAATACAAAAATTCCAAGCCAACTGGCTCCCTCTTCAGCAGCACTGGTCCCTCAAACTGTATCACAAGCTCTCCTAATTCTCTGGTGTCTCCCATTTTGAGAGGCCTAAAGTGACAGCATCCAACTGCTCACTCTGGCCTCTCAAAATGGGATCTCATGGCATCTCCTCTCACCCTACTCACAGGCTCCCTCAGTCCCCTGGACTGGCCTAATTACCTAGGACTCTCTCAGACCTGCAAGTAAGGAATCTCTCCAACATTGAATACTGTCTCCTGAATAGATCTCCTCTTTTCTCTCCAAATGGGAACCCTGTAAATCAGGGCCTGAACAAATTTTGATCTATCCATGGTCATTTCCGTTCATGAAAAGTCTATGAATGGACTTATTGTAACTTTTTTGTTTGATCAGTGCTGCAAATAATCAGTGAATTCTGACTGCCAGGGAGTCCCTACTGTCAGAATACAATAGCACAGCAGGCAGGATTCCCCTATCTACTTTACTTGTGTGGATTGATGAATCTGTTCAGTTTTTTTATCAGTCCACTGGCATACAGTTGAGTATACATGGGTCAGTTTTTTTCAATCAGCCCACTGGGTGATAAAAAAAAACCTGATCCATGTATGCCCAACATTTACAGGAGATGTGCTTTTATTGCACTGTCTTGACTGCTTGAAGACTATTTTTAAACAAGTGTTTCCTTTTTTTTTTTTTTTACTTCTTTCAATCAGCTTTTTAAAACCTTTTGTTTCCTTACTTTTCTGTCATATCACTTTTTAAATATCACTTTTACTACAGTTTGCAAAGTAAGGATAGTAGTTAAGTGTTCACAGGTCTGTGGCAAACCAAGAGGTAGCAGCCCTATTCTTGCTCCTAACACACAGGACAGCAGTTCATCTATTAAGGGGTGGTGATAGTAATGCAGGAAGGACCAGACAATTGGTGGTAATATGATATTTTAAAATCAGGAGAACTAATAGTATAATTTGTTGCCTAGATCTCCTCAACCAAATGGTTTGCTGTCTCCCTGGTGCCAGGGGTCAGTGTGTGGTGAACAAAGTAAATACATTTTGTCAGGAGCCAGACATGACATGCCTTTGCCCAGGTTGTAACCAATGCGTGGAAAATGGCAGATCCTTAAAAATTAGACAATTAGGTTGAAATTTGAAGGTAAGGATTGGCAAGATTATATGTTCTGGAACATTTCCTGTGCTTTGCAAAACACAGGTAAAATAATGGGAGTGGGATGAAGCCTGATTAGTCAGTATTAATTAGTTTATGGACAATCTTAGATAGGCAGTCAAGTCTAGTACACACGATCAGAAAATTGTATGAAAAATACCGCTTTCGAAGTGATCGTACCATAATGTGATCGTTGGTACACAGCTTTCATCTGAAATTATTTGATGGGACAAGCACGAAAATGTTTCTCATATGATACCAGATGAAATGATTTTCATTTAATCAGTACAGTTTTCATCCAAAAATACAATACAAATACATCACTTTCGAATTTTCTTTCTATCATACAAGAATTTTCATAACTTTAGTAACCTCTTCACTTTTGATATGAGACTAGCATGCAAAAAAAAATGGAGAATAATCTGTCCAATATTCTCATCGTGTGTGCGGGGCTTAAGGTTAATAATGAGATTGGCCCGTGGGATAGTAAAGGGTCCTTTGCTGGTTTAAGTTAAAATATTATTATAGCCTTGTTGAGGTGGGCAGCACTCCCAGTTTATTGGCCTAAGTAACTGTAACTAGCAGCTACAGTACCTCCTCATATACCGTATATACTCGAGTATAAGCCGAGTTTTTCAGCACATTTTTGTGCTGAAAAACGGCCCCCTCGGCTTATACTCGAGTCAACCTCTGCAGATGTCTAGCAGGGGGACAGAACAGAAGGGAAATTAAGTACAGGGGTGGGCAGGGGGCTGCTGTCTCTTACCTGGCTCCGGTCCCACGACGATCCGGTCCAGGAAGCGCGGCTGCTCCTTCATTCGGTTCGTCCACTGGATGTTCGCGCGGCTGCTCTGCTACGCCTTCTCACCGGTGATTGGCCGCCAGAACTGTAGCTCAGGAAAGGCACACAGGCGGCCAATCACCGGCGAGGAGGCGGAGCTGAGCGGCCCCGCGAAAATCGAGTGAAGGAGATGCAGGTAAGTGTGCCGTGCTTAGGTGCTGCTGCAACCACATATGCTGGCTGCAGCAGCACCATACTGGAACAGGGGTCAGCAAGTGTCAGTGGGAGGAATAGTGCCCATCATTGGTGTCACTGATACCAATGATGGGGCATTATTCCTCCCACTGACACCAACGATGAGGCACTTTTCCTCCCCCCCACTGACACCAACGATTGGGCACTATTCCTCCCCCCCCCACTGACACCAATGATGGGGCACTATTCCACCCCCCACTGACACCAATCATGGAGCACTATTCCACCCCCCACTGACACCAATCATGGGATACTATTCCTCCCCCCCACTGACACCAACAATGGGGCACTTTTCCTCCCCCCCACTGACACCAACGATGGGGCACTATTCCTCCACCCCCCCACTGACACCAATGATGGGATACTATTCCTCCCACTGACACCAATGTTGGGACACTATTCCTCCCACTGACACCAATGATGGGACACTATTCCTCCCACTGACACCAAAGATGGGGCACTATTCCACTGACACCAATAATGGGGTGCCTCATTTCCCACCCTCGGCTTATACTCGAGTCAATAGTTTTTCCCAGTTTTTTGTGGTAAAATTAGGTACCTCGGCTTATATTCGGGTCGGCTTATACTCGAGTATATATGGTACTTTATACATTTCAGTCATCAGGCCATCATTCCCTGGTGCTTTATTGTTTGAGTAATCTAACATTGCACCTCATAGCTCCTCAGTGGTATCTGATGCATTGATTTTAGCCCTATCTGCCTCTTCAGCATGTGGCAAGGAGGGCCATTTTTCCAGTATTAAAGATATGGTGTCAGGGAGAAAATGTCCTGTACTAGAGGTTCTGGCATCAATATAGGTGAGCTTTTCTGTCATAGCTAGCATACCCACTGTGTTTGTATCATAAAGAATCTTTTAGTTTTTGCTTTAGTTTTAGAGACATTTCTATTGTGTCCCTGCTTGCACGCTTTGGTTCTCTGGGCTGGACCATTAACATAGACCAGCTCTACTGCCTCTACTGATTTCATTGAATCTAATTCCATCTGGCTAGACATATTTTATATGTGAAATTTGGTTTTTGCAAATAGCACATAGAAAAGCTTTGAATGTGTCCCAGACAAGAAAACAGGATGCTGAATGTCTATGAATGTTAAGAAATTCAGTGTACTGATTAAGGATGGTGTTCAGGTCCGTGTAAATCCGTTTTAATGAGCCACTGTCGCCTTGCCTATGCAGGACAGTGTTATAGTGTCTTTGTAAAGCCCTCAACCCCAGTTTACTAAACGTACCAACTTCTGCCTTGCCTGCATCTAGAACTAAAGCCCAAGGTGTCAGCTGGTGTCATGCAATAAGAGGAGCAGTTACATCACTACCACAGTCATGGTCTAGCAATTAGCTTCAATATACAAACACTGTCACATCGACGGAGATCACATGTTCCCCCATACTCAAAAGCATTTTAGTTTGTTGTCACCTGTGCCTATGGCAAGGTGATGTTGTCTCTTTATGTAAGGGCACTCTAGACAATGTAAACTAAAGAGGAATATCCCTAAAAAGCTGTGAGTTTAAATTCTAGCTAATATTATATCCAAATGTAAAAAAGGAGTTAAAGTACTTCTAAAGCCTAAACATATTTTCCGTAATGCATTCCTTACATTAGGGTAAAACATGTTAATTCAAATATCCCCCCACTCACCTCCCCCCTTACTCCCCAATACTTACCTGAGCCTGAACTCCATCCAGCACTGTGCCTGTGTGCGGTGGCTCACGAGTTGTGATCAAGCACGCAGGTTGTGCCACCATAGGAAGCGGCTTCCTATGGTGGCACAACAAGACGAGGAGGACCCAAGGGCACCAGCGGGGGACCCAATAAGAGGAGGTTCTTGGCTGCTCTATGCAATTCCATTGCACAGAGTAGGTAAGTATAAACCTGTCTGGTATTTTTAAAAAAACAAAGGCTTTACAATCACTTTAAGAAAATCCCAAACAGGCTTTAGGGCTGGAAGGTCAGACAGACCGAAGTTTTTCTTTGAGGAAAATACTTGAAAAGGCTGATGAGCAAGGGATAGAAATGTATCACTTGTGAAGATGGTATATAAACTACAGGCCACATCTTTAACAAACAAATGCAGATACTGGAATATGCTGATTATAAAGAAATCGTAGCAAGGGTTTTGTGGTAAAACAGGAATACAAGTATATGTGCATTTCTAGAAAAATGGAAAGAGCAAAAACAAATTAATCACGTGTTTGCAGGTAGTGGCATATAAAATGAGATGGTGAAATATTTATCTTGGTGAAAAGATAAATTCAAAAATTGGTAGTGGTGAAGAAACTAATCACGAAGAAGAAGAAAAAGAAGAAGAAGAAGTAGGATGAGGATGAAGAAGAAGAAGAAGTAGGATGAGGATGAAGAAGAAGAAGTAGGATGAGGATGAAGAAGAAGAAGAAGAAGAAGAAGTAGGATGAGGATGAAGAAGAAGAAGAAGTAGGATGAGGATGAAGAAGAAGAAGAAGACGAAGAAGAAGAAGTAGGATGAGGATGAAGAAGAAGAAGAAGAAGAAGAAGAAGAAGTAGGATGATGAGGATGAAGAAGAAGAAGAAGAAGTAGGATGAGGATGAAGAAGAAGAAGAAGAAGTAGGATGAGGATGAAGAAGAAGAAGAAGAAGTAGGATGAGGATGAAGAAGAAGAAGAAGAAGAAGAAGAAGTAGGATGAGGATGAAGAAGAAGAAGAAGAAGAAGAAGTAGGATGAGGATGAAGAAGAAGAAGAAGAAGAAGAAGTAGGATGAGGATGAAGAAGAAGAAGAAGAAGAAGAAGTAGGATGAGGATGAAGAAGAAGAAGAAGAAGAAGAAGTAGGATGAGGATGAAGAAGAAGAAGAAGTAGGATGAGGATGAAGAAGAAGACGAAGAAGAAGTAGGATGAGGATGAAGAAGAAGAAGAAGAAGAAGAAGTAGGATGAGGATGAAGAAGAAGAAGAAGAAGAAGTAGGATGAGGATGAAGAAGAAGAAGAAGAAGAAGAAGTAGGATGAGGATGAAGAAGAAGAAGAAGTAGGATGAGGATGAAGAAGAAGAAGAAGTAGGATGAGGATGAAGAAGAAGAAGAAGTAGGATGAGGATGAAGAAGAAGAAGAAGAAGTAGGATGAGGATGAAGAAGAAGAAGAAGAAGAAGTAGGATGAGGATGAAGAAGAAGAAGTAGGATGAGGATGAAGAAGAGAAAGAAGAAGAAGAAGAAGAAGGATGAGGATGAAGAAGAAGAAGAAGAAGAAGTAGGATGAGGATGAAGAAGAAGAAGTAGGATGAGGATGAAGAAGAATTCCAGTGCAGCAAAAAGTGTATCTGCAGAGAGCTCCGCTATTTCTGACAGTTCTCTGACAGTTCCTTCACATTTACAGCGGTTGAAACATTGTATCTATTTGTTTCCAAATAAAAACATCTGTATCCTAAATGGAAACAAATAGATACAATGTTTCAACCGCTGTAAATGTGAAGGAACTGTCAGAGAACTGTCAGAAATAGCGGAGCTCTCTGCAGGGACACTTTTTGCCGGCTGTAGAAGGGATGAAAATCGGCCGATCGGGGAAAATTCGATTCGCGCATCCGAAGTTTGCTAATATTCGGATTCGACGCAAATCAAATTTTTCCTAAAATTCGAAACGAATTCCACTTCGCCAGGTTCGATTCGCTCATCTCTAATCACTACCAACAACACCACCATCAATCCTGCCCTGCAAGCCAAAGTCCTTGGCGTCATTCTGGACTCAAACCTCTCCTTCCAACCTCATGTCAAATCACTTACAAACACATGCAGGCTCCACCTTCGCAACATCGCCAAAATACGCACCTTCCTTACCCCAGACGCCACTAAAATACTCGTACACCCCCTGATTATCTCACGCCTCGACTACTGCAACTCCCTCCTCACCGGCCTACCCCAGTGCAGACTCTCCCCGCTTCAGACCATCCTGAACTCAGCAGCTAGACTCATCCACCTCACCAACCGCTCCACCTCTGCCACCCCCCTCTGCCTATCCCTCCACTGGCTCCCTATATCCCAACGCATCAAATTCAAACTACTCACTCTGACCTACAAAGCCATTCACAACACTGCCCCTAACTACCTCACCAACCTGATTCCCAGGTATCACCCCACCCGTACCCTTCGCTCTTCACAGGACCTCCTTCTATCTTGCCCCCTGGTCTCCTCCTCCCACGCACGTCTGCAAGACTTCTCCAGGTCCTCCCCCATCCTCTGGAACTCACTACCCCAATCCATCAGACTGTCACCTTCCCTCCTCACCTTCAGGCGCTCCCTGAAAAAACACCTCTTCAGGGAAGTGTACCCCACACTCACCTAACTGCCGTTCTCCTTCATTCCTCCTACCACTCCATCCCCCACAGCCACTTCCTCCTGTACCACTACCCCCTCCCTCCTAGATTGTAAGCTCGAAAGAGTAGGGCCCTCTAACCCCTCGTGTGCTGTTTGTATTTGCTGTACTGTTTCATGTACTGTCCCCCCTCTATTGTACAGCGCTGAGCAAACCCTTTGGCGCTATATAAACTCGATGTAATGTAATGTAATGTAATGACAAGTGCAAATTTCGTAACTACATGGAACATATGAGTTGATCTACTAAAACTGGAGGGTGCAAAATCTGGTGCAGCTGTGCATGGTAGCCAATCAACTTCTAACTTCAACTTGTTCAATTAAGCTTTGACAAGAAAAAAAACCTGGAAGCTGATTGGTTTCTATGCAGAGCTGCACCAGATTTTGCACTCTTCAGTTTTAGTGAATCAACCCCAATATGTCTAGTCTGCATTCAACAACATAAAGAAATGTCACAGTCAGCATTCAGTTCCAGTTCCTTTTACAGGATGAATCATTTACATGGAACATTCTTTTTATCCTTCCATACTGAACATCCACAAAAAGAAGATGGTATAGATGACCGATATTTGTGTACAAGACTTTATTTTCCCTGGTATTTCCATTTAATTTTAGATTTCTTTTATTTTCCATGACAGGTCTTCTTTAGCTTAACAAACTACTTCATAAAATGTGAAGCCATTTCCATGCTGGTGGAACAAATCTGTTAACATCTGCTGTGTCGGTGTGCGCAATAAGGATATTATATATCTCTACCTTTAAATTGGATTTCAGTTCTTTCCCTGAATTAAAAAAAAGGGACAGGTATGTACAGTACAAGACAATCTGTGCAGGTGCAGATATGGCTGGAAAAGAACGTGATATTTTAATTTCTGTGTCTTAATGGTGAATTAGGCGAGTCTCAGTGTGCGCAGAAGAGAAGTCTGAAACATTCAACGTGTATCTAATTTATTTGTCACAAAGGGAAATGTAATTTCACCCTTATTTGCAAAAACTCATTTTTCCAGCAAATAATGCATTTGTTTACAAACACCACAGCATGTTTTGCTTCTATTAGTAGCACCGTACTGACATTATGATTACAGTTTTTTGTGTTGTAAATACATTTTCCAGCTAAACAGGACACTGCATCTTTTAATGATGCCTTCTCCCAGTGGATTTGTAATGTTTTATAGGAAAAAAAAAAGAAGAAGCTGAAAACAGAGACTGGTAAGATGCTTGCAATAAGTCATTTTCAAATACCTTCCACCTCTGCTGACCCAGTTTAGTAGTGCCGAATAAGGGATTTATGTATTCTGATTACCAAGACCATTTATGGCGCCATACATTACACTTTGCTGTAAGTACGATTGTCTCCATTGCAGCGCTGTATGTCAATAGGAAGATGATCGTGATTCGTGATGGTTTGTGTCGTCAAGTGGTCATGCAAGATTTAATATTTTCTGTGCAGCTTAGAATGTTTAATAAAGAACACTGCAGGTGTTAAACATATCTATAACTAATGTTTTCATTTTGCAAATTTAGTACAAAGCCTAGGTTAAGTAAAGGAAAAAAAAATCAGCACAAGGGACATTTTAACTATCAGTTTGATGTGTCGCTTGTGCATCTGTTTCCTGGTTTAGTTGAAGTATTCTTCCTTTGATCTCCCGTTTCATGATGAAGTAGGCAGGCCTTTCATTCATCTGCTCATCCTCCATGCAGAGATTATTTTTCATTCATTTAACCTATGGTATTTACTATACTGTACTATAGAGGAGGAGGGGGTGGAAAGGGCAGGCGTACTCAATATTAGGGTTTCTCAACCAGGGTTCCATGGAACACTAGGGTTCCTCAAGAGGTTGCTAGGGGTTTCTTGAGCAATGAGCAATTTCTGCCTCTCAGATAAGTTCCCACTGACACCATTGATCATTTTAGCTATCTGTAAGGGGGTAATTCAAGTATAAAGAGCATTATTCCAACAGACCATCGCACTGTTGTATCATGAGTTGCAGATATAGTAATTTTTAGCAATAATTTCTTGAGACTGAAAAGTTATTTAAAGGGTTCCTCTGTGTTGAAAAGGTTGAGAAAGGCTGGTATATATGATATGATGAGTGCAAACAACCAACCCCTTGCAACACAGGAGTGAAATTATATTTCCTTTGTACCACACCTCATAACCAGGTGGATTTCTTTACTTTCCTCTTTTACAGATACACAGTTCATCTTGGTGATCTTTCTATCCCCAGCAATTTTATTGGATAGCAGAAGTATGACATCAGCATTGTGATTCCCTCTCCTGTAAACAAGCTCCCTCTGTCGTAAAACAAGTTAGACAGACAGTACTGTGCAAAGCAATACAGCCCTGACTAGCTCACAGAGGTGACTCTCTTTCTAAATCTTGGTATACAGGGGAATATGAGAAGCCAAAATAAAGATCCTGACCTTGACCTAAACACTTTTTTTCCCTCTGAAAGGACAGAGAGAGATACAATGTATCTCTCTCCTCCACTCAGAGAGAGAGAAAACAAGGGGGGCGGGTTTCACAATGACTGATCACTGTGATATCCAATCAGAGGTTTTCACAGCAATAATGTGACCAGGAATCAGGAGTTCCAGGTCCTGATCATTGGAATGGGACCCGGGGCTCTCACTAACAGCACTCCCAGCACAAAGACCGGTACGCAAATTAGCGGCCCCATGGAAAAAAAGCTCAGTTCTAGGGTTGCCACTGTGACATGCGCGGTGTCAGACCCCAGCCCTTCTCACCAAACTCGTGACCGAAGGACTAGCCAATCTAAAACCGCGATGTCACGTGCGTAACAATGACACACCCAGCTGCACCCTACACAAGGATTTTCCAGCTAATTGGACCACAATCGATGTACCGGCAGCCTGAATGCGATTGTTACTGGGTCAGGGTAATTACACAATTAACCCTTCACACTGCCACCACCTCCTTTTTATACAGAGAAAGAGGAAACTCAGCAATACACTAGGATGATTGGTTAATCGACAGTATACCGCTATCTCTACAGGCCGGTTATACAAAGGGTTAAACACTCATAGTAGCGTTCTTCAGTGGCAGGGATTCGTAAGTCACATTAAAGGCTATAGAAACAGTTCAACACTTTCAGAAAGTAAGATTTATTACTAAAAGGTCAAAAGGGTGCAGTAGAAATATTTACAGGAAAAGATGTAACCAATATATATATATATATATATATATATATATACACACAGAGCACAACAGCACAGCAAATAGATAACAGAAAGAAGTTTAGGTAAATAAGTACTTGCCAAATAAATGCCTGGGGTTAAGCAGTTTCAAGTCTGATGAGCTAAAAAGGTATTTCTGGTCTCGCACTCAGTTTCGTTTGTACAGCGCGATTCTCCTTTGTTCTCGGTCTGTTAGATGGTAAAACGCCGAAAGTCCTCACTTCTCTGACTACACACAAAGCATAACAGCTTCTTTTTCTACACAAAATCAACTGGGTGTCTCCCTACAACGGACAAGCCAAATACCTTATTTGGCTAGAGGATTGTATAGACAGCTACACTGAACGCATTCCTGAGGGAGGGGGAATGAGTGGATACATGAAGACTTCTTAATACAGTGAGAGCTGTGCCTGGCTCTTGTATGCACGATTACTACACCTCCCCCCCCCTCAGGTGATGGCATATGAGTTTAAGAGCAATACCAAAATGTAGAAGTTTGGAGAAAAATGGAGAACCACACCTCTCCCTGTGGGCATGATTGTGACAGCCACCTCATCCCTTTAAACCCAAACACATATTAAATACACAAGTTCTGAGGCTAATTTATTGCACATAAGGCACTCAGTGAGTATAATTACCACCTTAATCAGCCACAGAACCTGTGTAATTAATATGTGTTTGGTTTTAAAGGCATGAGGTGGCAACCCTATCCAGTCCAGTGGGGCCGCTAATTTGCATATGCTCGATGGCAATGGGTTAAGTATAGTTAGAGTTAGGCTGGAATTCTAGTTTAAGCACTCCAAGTATCTTAAGCAGGCCATACATTAGGCAATTTTCTTCCTGACACTCATTAGAACTGAGGAGTTGGCTTAAATAAGCTGTGAAACATCTTCAGCAATACCTAAGAAGTCCAGTTGAATGCAATTAACTACTACTAACTGCCATTAAAATAATTTTTAAAAGTATAATAGCTTTTACTTTAATAGCACCAATGGTGAATCAATAATAAACTATAACTTGCAGTTTCTAAATATGTCTTTAACATTTTGCTGAGAATGTCTCCTTTAAGTATAAGCTAAGTGCAAGTTATGGGCTTTTTCTCGCTTCGGTTATTTGCAATTTCTGCTGACTCAGCCACCTAGGTAAAGAAATTTTTGCAGTTTTGCATAGATTGTTGGTTTGAGAATGCTTTGATAATAGCACATACATATAAAAACCAAGGGCATACCTGTAATGGCATTAAATACCTATTTGTTTGATGGTATAGGATGGCTGTTTTGATCTATGTGATGTGAAAATCTGTTGTTGAGACCAGAGTCCATTAGACCTGTTTTCCCATCTCGCTACAGTAAATTGCTTCTACTCTCCAAACACTGTAATTTCAGTGTAGAAATGTCATCACATGCAGGCTTCACAGGTTTCGTTGCCAGGTCTCTGCTACAAAAAGAATAATAATGAAGGTGCTTTTTGTATGTTTTTATTGTTTCTGCCTGTCCAGGGCAATACTCTCTTTAGTGTGGGTAAATGCACTTGTCACATACATGCTGAAGTTGCAGTCAATTCCCAACGCAGCCTTCAATACTTTAGTTAACAGGAGTATATCTACTTTTATGTTTTTTTAGCATTTTGCATCTAGCTTTGTGATACAGGTGCAAAGCTGCTAGCTCTCTATATTTTATAGATCAGCATTTTTCAAACTTTTTTTCGCTGTAGCATGCTTGTTAGCAGCAATAAAAACTAAAAGTAAAAGGAGACATGGCTATATCAGTTTTCTTAAAATAGGTCACAAAACAACAGTTTTGGTGCATAAAGAAACTTGTGCTGTCAGGAGGGTAACTTGTACCTCCCAACTGTCTCTCATTTGGAGGGACTGTCCCTCTTTTGGAACCAGATCCCTCTGGCCCCTAATCCTCCTTAATTATCCCTCTTCTTGATCTGATGTACAGATACTCAGGGAGGGAAATTTACTATTTAACTACCAAAAGTGTTATTCTGTACTAAAGCCTTCTTCTTTTCACTTAAATATTGTTTTTGCTATTTTAAAAAGCAAGTATAAAAGAACAGTAATTAAAAAAAATAATAACCATAGGTTTGCTCATTTTTGGCATATAAATTCTTAATGGTTTGCATGACTGGTGGCATGTCAGGGGTGAGTATGTTGCCTAAATAATTCTGCTAGAACTAGTTGCTCACTATAGCCAGTGAAACTGTATTTTTTTTGCTAGATAAATTTAACTTCATCTCAAGGCAAATCAGTGTGGCTGCAATCCTGGGTTAGGCAAATTTAGCTCTAGCACACTGTAGCCTGTGTAGCTGCATGTGATGGTTTATTTTCTTCTCTATGATTCACAGGCTGCTAGGTGTGGGGTAATGTAAATGGGCAGCATGAATATTTATACTGCCTTAGCCAATCTTGTGAGCCCTTGCACAGGTGGCTGCTGGGTAATTGCATAAATGAGCTCTAGAGCAAGCTTGTCTTATCCTGGATGGAAGAAATCCAGCCTGTAGAGCACGTTGCCCTCCTAGGCAACCCTGCCATGTGGTTGCTGTTCGTGAGGCCTCACCTAGGCTAGCTGAGAGGCCTGGTAACTGATTGAGGGACTATATCATAGTGGATTTGGTCTTTAACTACTGACAGACATTGGAAGGATGCATCCATTCATCTGAGGTCTTGTGAGTACAGACTGTGTGAGAGATCCTAGAGAATGAGTCTGTGGGCTTCTTCCACCCACGCCTCTGGTGTTTGAGAGTTAGCTGGGAGTGCAGGAAAGGAAGGGGGTACCAGCTGATATCCTGAAGAGCCTAGTCTATGTTATTCTGTGTGACAAGGACTTTTCTCAAATTGCTAAAACAAGTTTGTGCCTTTCATTTGCTTTCACTAAGCTAAATCCCTTACTGGCCACTGCAAGGATTGTGCTTAAAGTTCTGCAGAAGAAGAAAGTTAGTGTCTTTGGTTGTACATTGTTCTTTTTGGAGCATCCCACCCTTCCCTAATCACTATCCATGTTAATCAAAAAATAAAATATCCAAAAAGAACACCCTGGACTGTTTTCTGAGCCAGAGAGTGACTTTGTTCTTGAGTCTGGCTGCGGGACAGAATACGGGACTAGACCCAAGGGACCTATCTAACTGCTGACTCCTACGAGGGTACCTCTACATTGGCTTTAGTTTCTGTGTGCCTGTTCTGTTTTGCTGACTTGAAATGCACTGAAAACAAAGACAGACAGACAACTAGTATTTTTCAAAGGGAGGCAGTCCTTTTCTTTCTTTCTTTCCTGACAAGCTGATTTAAAAAAATGAGAAATGGCGTAAAAAGCCTCTCACATCATCAGAATTGGTGGAAGGCATCACAGGTGGGTTCCCTTAAGATCCATGGCTGGGATAATCAGATAATTCACTTGATATATACTATATGTATATATGAGACAATGTGCAGCACTTATTCACCCTAATTAAAATATATCATAGGTATTGTGACCCCAGCCCTTCTCACCAAACTCGTGACCGAAGGACTAGCCAATCTAAAACCACGCTGTCATGTGCATAACAATGTCACACCCAGCTGCACCCTGCACAAAGATTTTCCAGCTCACTGGACCACAATCAATGTACCGGCAGCCTGAGAGCGATTGTTACTGGATCAGGTTAATTACACAATTAACCCTTCACACTGCCACCACCTCCTTTTTGTACAGAGAAAGAGGAAACTCGGCAATATTAGCAATACATTATTATGTTGTTTGAATAATCGTTTGTACACACAATGTCACTGCAGACAGATGTATGCAGACGTTTAAAACACACAGTAGCGCTCTTCAGCGGCAGGAATTCGTAGTTTGCATTAAAGGCGTTAGAAACAGTTCAACACTTTCAGAAAGTAAGATTTATTACTAAAAGGTCAAAAGGGTACAATAAAATATATTTACAGAAAAAGATGTAGCCAATATATATATATATAAATATACAGAGAACAATAGCACAGCAAAGAGATAACAGAAAGAAGTTAGAGGGTTAAAGTACTTGCCACATGTCCTGGGTTAAGCAGCTTCCAAGTTTCAGTGCCAAAAGGATGCTTTGATCTCCCACTGTTAGTTTCGATGTGAAAGGGAGACTCTTCAACTCTCACACATAGCTCAACTCCAAGCATAACTGCCTTTTTCTTGGATCTCAGCAGGGTGTCTCCTTACAGCAGAGAACCAATCGCCTCAGTTGGGGAGGGGTGTTGGGGCGGAGTCCCAAGTTAGAACAAAAATCCCTCCTAGCTTATATTATGGCCCATAACTTTCCACCCATGGGTAGATTAATACACAGAATCGTCTGCTGAATGTCTACATATGCAATATGACATATTTACTTGAATGGTTCAGGAGATACAATTTCTGCTCTCTTATATGTGTCAGATAAGGGGTGCAACATACCAGGAGAATGGTCTCAAATTGAGCTGTCCGAATATGGGCTCCATGTTTAGGTAAATATGTCCTACGTGAAGATATCAACTTATATGAAAAAGTGAGTTTTTAAAAGTAGGTCTGTTTTTTCGACCCCTTGGAAGGTCTTTTGAAGTTCAGTGAGGGACTTGGTTTACACTTTTACGATATCCCAGATTGTGAGCTAATAGGTACCTAGGCACCAGCTCGGCTGGGGGGTTTTAGAATCCTGACGCCCTCCCACTGTGCTTTGCTGCCTGTGGTCTCTAATAACACACACTGACCACATGTCACTCAACAGAGAGGGAGCGGGATGAGGAAAGAGGGAGAGAGAGATAATTACACAAGATGGACGATCCTTTGCCAAAATGGAGGTTCCCATCCATCTCTGTGTGCATGATTGCTACAGGTATATACAGAAATAGTCAGGTACAGTCCTCAAAATAAGTCCATGATGTGCAGCTGGAAATTATATATAGCCTATATTCATAGAGACAACAGTGTCCCAGAAGAGAAAGTGATCTACCACCGTCCACACACACAGCCTCTTACCAGAAAAAAAGTATCACAAATCAAGCGGTCAAGACAGAGTATGAGAGTGTATCGATGGTAAGGGATCCTTACCATCAGAATAGAATTTCTTCACTGAAGCTTTTCCACTGCAACCCACTCATATGCAACTCACTCCAGCTGTACATCATGGACTTATTTTGAGGACTGTACCTGACTATTTCTGTATATACCTATGATATATTTTAATTAGGGTGAATTAGCGCTGCACATTGTTTCATAATATTTATTGTTTGCTGCCTGCATTTTTGACAGCTGCTGTTTCACCATATATGTTGCATCTAGCACAAATGGCTACTGATTTTAATATTGAATATATATATATATATATATATATATATATATATATATATCAATTTTTGTGGGTGAGGGAGTGGCAGTGGTAAACAATACAAAGGATGGGAACACCACAGAATCATCTAAGCAGGTTTGTCCTGCACTTATATTCAGTAGGGGACAAACAGATTTGTCTAAAGTTTATTGTTAAAGTGTTACTCAACCCACAACAGTAAAATCAGTCTGTATATGCAGTAAAGCATGCTTGTTATACTCACTGTGCAACCTAAGGGGTTAATCCTCTGCATTCTGTAAAAAGGCTGTTTGATCCTGTCTTCTCTGCCCCTCCTCTTGTTGAAATGTCCACCTGATACAGACTGAATCCATAGTCACATGCACATGCTCAGTTTGGTGGGTATTGCTAGAGATATTTCTTTTTTCTTGTGAGAGTGCATGTGATCAGCACAGGGCCAGTCAGCACTGTCCAGACAGAGGTAAGGGGATTTCCATAGAAAACGCCTCTTACAAGCTTTAACCAGTGTTAAGCTGAAGTCACAAGACTGCTATTTACTACTGATGAGAAAAGGTATTTAGCAGTTTATATTTGCTACAATAATTGCATTTCCATGTCCTGTGTACGGTGGGAGGCCAGATGTAGTGAATGCAGGGTCCTGGGTTTAGTAACACTTCAAAGTTAAATTACATCTACTGATGAAGCTGGATATAGCCTGGGCACCTAAGCATTAACAACCATTGGTCATGAAAGGGTTAAGGTGACAGTCAAAACTTTAAGAGTTAAATTAAAGTGAAACAAAGGCAAAACATTTTTTTTAAATTTGGATAGAGTAACGGAAGGTTATGACCTCTGTTTTTTTTGCTATCTGTGCTCCATTGAGTAGATTTCCCTTCACTTCTAGTCCCATAGCCTAAACAGGAAATGAGAGAAATCTCTTCAAAGTGAGGGAATCTCTTTTTTGTCACCAGGGTTACCAGAAATAGTGTCCCCATTAGAAAATTTGCCCTCTATTACTTTTCTGGGGTCAGCTCAAAAAATTGGGATTTTCTTTTTAGAGTCAATTGGCTCCACTGCGGCTGTTATTGATATAGACGTTGCTCAGCTCTAAAAATTGATCCAACAATAAGTGTCACATTATTGTACATTTATTTATTTCCAGGTACCTATATGACACTGTCAATTTACGCAGCCCTTTACATATATATCATACACTCATATCAGTCCCTGCCCTCAAAGAGATTACAATCTAAGGTCCCTAACTCACAATCATACATACACATAGTAGGCCTAATTTAGACAGGAGCCAATTAATTTGGGTATCTAGGGGGAAACCCTCACAGGTACAGAGAGAACATGCAAACTCCATGCAGGTAGTGCCATGTTTGGGATTGAAACCGATGACCTTAGTACTGCCAGGCAGAAGTGCTAACCATTTAGGCACTATATTGCCCTGTACAAATGCTTTTTCTTTATCCCTTAGCACTGAATATACTTTTTAAAAATGTCATATATTGTATCTTTTTTAAAAAGCTGGATCTGGATATTATATCATTATGCCCAGGGTTTTTTTCCCATCCAGTTTTGTGTACCATGCTCATTAGATTGTTGGAGCTAGGTAAACTGTGTTGAGTGACACACACATTTTAAAATATGGTGAGCAGGAAAAAATAAGATATAAAATATAACTTATTCAAACCTGCAAATGAAGTGTTGAATCTGTATAAATAGAACAAAATTCTGGTGTTCATAGCTCTGAAGAAAGGACGCATTTTCTGCAGGAAAAAAATCTTAGAACATCATGTGGGTGGGTGATATCAAATTTTCCAACATGTGGAGAATGATATTTTGCTTCCTGTGCTTTTCAATGAATGTGCTTGAAAAATTGTAATTAAAATCCCCTTTTAGTGTCGCTCACTTTGTAGCAGCACTCAGCAATTCAAGCTGACCTCTGATTGTGTGGGCCACCACAATCTGCCTGGAACTTTGTATGCTTTCACACTTCTAAAGCTACAGAACCCTAATTTACAAGCATTAACTAAGCTTAAAGCAGCCAGCTGCTTTGGTCTCTGCTATTTCCTAGGGATCTTCCAGTCTAAAGAAAGATAAACGTGTTACTATATAAAAAATGTAGTTGACTTACATTGTTCTGCAATAGCTCTTGTAAAATAGGATCACTAGTTTTATAATTGGCTCAGGTTTTACACTTTAATAGAGATTGTTTTATTGTGCATTGCGTTGACATATTGATAATTTTAATAAGTGTATTAGCAATGTACAAAGTATTGAAGCATGCAGCAATTACTTCAATAGAAAGTGATCTTTCATTAGTCTGACTAGTGCTACATGTAAAATGTTTAAATCTAAAATCTGATTGGCTGTCAGGAGGAACAGTGTGTTGCTTTTTGTCCATTTATTACATAAAGCCCATATACTTTACTGCATTTGCAAAACATATTTTAGTTCCATAATCATTTGAGCTCTGAAAGGTTTTACCCCTTTTATGTCCAGGCCATTTTTTGCTATTTAGCACTGCGCTATTTTAACTGGTAATCAGGCCTGGGCTAGAACAAAAAATAGGCCCGGGCATTTTAGACTGAGTGATCAATATTTCCAGAAACTGGTGGGGTGGGGGAGCTGGTGTTCACGGGGGCGGTTGGTGATAGGATATTCACGGAGTAGGTCCTCCGCACTGTACATTGTAATGTTTACAGTGCAGTCCCCTTTATATCACAGTGCCCCTAGCAACCACAACCCCCATCACAGTGCCCTTTGCACTCATACCCCCCTCTTTTCTCTCTAATCACAGCACCCCCTTTTTACTCTCTGCCTCCCCTGCACAGTACTACCTTCGGCAGGACAGAGGCACAATTCAGCCTGTGTGTCTTCTCCAGGCTCTCCCACCCTATCGATAATGTCATCCTATCAGAAGAGCAGGGGGAGGGAGGAGTTTCAGTAATGGGTAATATAAGGGGGATAGGGGAAAAGTCCATGTAAAGGATTTTTTTTTTATCTCTCTCTTTTATTTCTCTGTTTCCTCCCCCCCCCTTTCTCTCCCTGGCCTTCTCTCTTACCTTCTCTCTCTCCTCCTATTGCTCCCTCTCCTATATCTCTCCATTTCTCGCTCTCCTTTTCTCTCTCTCCTTCTATTTCTCTCTCTCCTATCTTGCTCTCCTATCTTGTTCTCTTATCTCTCTCTCTCTCTCCTATCTCTCCCTCTCTCTGGGATCCCTATTTCACTCTGTAGTAGGGCCACCGGGGCTCTCTGTACCTCTACCTCTTCTGGTCTCCTCCGGTCATGTGTCGTCGCTCTGCAGCCAATGACCAGGCATGGTGTGGTACCTGAACACTTCTCCCTGAGTGTCAGTCTGGTCCTGCCCCCTCTGCACTCCTAAAAACTTCAATTCTGTGTTTGATCTGTGTCCTTCTCTGGGGGGATCAGAGCAGGATTGGCTGGGTGGGGTCACTGCAGCTCTCCAGCTCCTCTTGCAAAAGAATGTGAGAAGAGACACAGGAACGGCTGCATAGCAGGAGGTGAGTGGCGACTGCATTCTGTGTTGGCCCTGTCTGCACCTGCTTTGCGGCCAGGTCATCAACAGGCCATGCACCGGTACCAGCCTGGTGTGCCCTATGGCCAATCTGGACCAGCTGTCAATTGTGTTGGTTATGCAATGCTGTACCCAAATGAAATTTATATAATTTTTGTACACAAATTGGGCTTTCTTTTGGTGGTATTTGATCACCATTGGGTTTTGTATTATTTATTTTTTACTTTCTGCTATAAAATATATCCAATAAAACAATAAATAAAAATCAAATTTCTACATAAATTTAGGCCAAAATGTATTTTGCTACATGCCTTTGGTAAACAAACCCCCAACTATATATTGATTGGTTTGTGTAAACGTTATAGTGTCCACAAACTATGGTATATATACTGGAATTTGTATTTATTTATTTTTTATACTTGTAAAGGTGGTGATCAGCGACTTACAGTGGGACTGTGATAGTGCGACGGGCAATCTGACACTAACTGACACTGGCTGGGAGGTATACTAACTGACTGACACTGACATCACCTTAATACAGTGATAATTCTATACACTGTCACTGTACTAATGACACTGGCTGGGAAGGGGTCAACATCTAGGGATGATCAAGAAGTTAACTGTGTGCCTAACAATGTGTAATGTGTGTAATATGTGCTGCTTTTTTGCTAAATATATTTGTTCGTTCCTTCTCCTTGCTTTGAAGGGCCAATCCCCAACAAGAGGTTGGAAAGGGACCAAGACACCCTTGAAAGTGTTGGAACCTGCTCAGCTGGAAAAAAGTTTGGGTGGAGGACAGTGAAGAAGATGTGAGGCTGAAGGCAGGGGGCTGTGAGGAGGCCCAATGGGATGTGTCCTACCTTGAAAAGGAGAAGCTCATACAATCACTGGCCCCGAAGCGAGGACCACCTGTATGGCAGGGAAGGAGCAGAGAAGCTGGAAAGGCCTGGAAGCAGCCACCAACCCACCAGCGGTACAGGAGAGAATCCAAGGGAGTACCCCTGAACCCCCTGGGCGGATAGGGGAAGGAGCACTCTGGTGGAAATCAGATTCATTGCCTATTTGGGACTGTCCACTTTTAAAGTAACAGGCACCAGATCCCCTGTTCAGGGATACCTCCAGATTGCTGGGTGAAGAAGAGGAGTTAATCTAGGGTCTGGGGAGGTACATTTAGGAGACACTGGATAAATCTCCAAAAAAGACTCTGCTGCAGAGAAGGCTTGTAAATAGTTCCAGGAAGTTGTCCTCAGTTTATCAGTTTCCTTGTGCATCCTGTACACTCCTAACCCAGTTAATATCCTCTAAATAAAACAACAAAACCAAAGCTTAAGGATTGATCTCTGACTCTGGATGCAAGCCTGTGTGAAGATGTGTGATGCCTGGCTGTGCAGGACTATAGGGGGACGCAACTCTTAAGAGGGTAGAGCTACACATATGTATGCTGTACTATTTGTAATCTTTCAAGCAGTCATGTTACTAGAGTAATCTAATGTTTTATTGGTTTTTGTAGACATTCAGTACCTTGCTGGATAAATGTATGTGTTTGATAGATTGAAAAGTAGTTGCCAAATAGTAGGTTTAATGTTCAATTCCTGATACTTCAGTTATCACCAAACTCAATTCCCCATAATTCTACTGTGTTATGATAGTGGAAAATAACTTTTAATATCTTTTGGTGTCAAGGCCAAAGTTACTGAAAGGTGCTTCTTCTTCATGAGATTGGGTTAGCACTTTGGTTCAGATGGTAGACTGTAGGGTCTCAGCACTGGGGCTAATTAACTTTATACTGGAAACTAAAGCATGGCCTTTGTCACCTGACATTTCAATAGACTACCACCTTTTTGTCCATGACTGCTCTAAATGTGTGGCAGGAAAATGTGAAAGGTTACCAACACTCTCTATGTTAACCTCATGCATTGCTGTTGGGGAAACATGTTACCCTTTCCTGCCCTCATTTAACAGTGATGAACATGAAGACAGTGGTAAACAGAAGTAAAAAAGTGAGGGGGGCAAGAGGGGATGGCTAAGTAACTGGTCTAGGATCTACTATACTCTACTACTGCTGTAAGGCATCTTCTACAAAGCTTTGTCAATCTTTTTTTCAATACTTACACAAATATATTGCATATGTGAAATGTCTATACTACTGAAATGGAAATTAATCTGGGGTATAAAGTATAATTTGCAGCTTTTCAACAAATCCACCACCATTGCATAACTCCACAATCAGTGGAACAACATTCTTGGGCTTAATCACATCACAATTAGTGCCTAGGATGTCATCAGGGAACCGTGCAGTGGGAGTTCTGTGGTCCATTGAACTTTGTCAGAAGCCTTAGCGCCACCCTCCAGTGGGTGCTGTAGCACATTTAGGATATCAGCATAGCTCTTAAAGGATAAACAGCCTGATACTTGTCTGCACTTTACCAACACACTGTCCCCATGACATAACATTCTAATTTGTCTTGCAACTAGTATTGCTATTTGCTGTGCACCATACATTGAGAAATTGAAGCATGTGTGTTTAGGGTTTATAGTATTCATTGGAGGGAACTCCCACATCTCTTTTATTAACTGAAAGAGTAGCAAAAAAAACAAAAAGGAAAAAAAATATAATCATAACACAGCTAGCATTAGCATACACCCAGAAGATAAGCAAGGAAAACCCACTTGTAGGAAGGTGCCTACAGGAAGTTGTATGCTTATTATAGATAGTTGGCCTGTCCAGGCTAAGGAAGGGGTTAACTTCTAGGATCTTGGTTCCTGAGCTTTTTCTAGGGACAATTTTCCACTCTGTGGCATACATAAATAGGGAGGAAGGTTTGGTTTGAGAGAGCCCTCAGGAAAAATTGGAGAGAGAGCACACCAAGAACTCAGCAACCACCTCCATTAGTTAGTTTAGGGCATGGACTATGTTACGCTTGTTATTTTTTCTTCTCTGAGAGTGAAAATAAAGTTCATTAAACTATTTCAAAGCCTGGTTTGAGGTTGCTCTAAAGTGGTGCTTGATGGTTTTTGGCGTATGAAAAAAACAGCCAGTAACGCACATATGGAGTATGAAGCAAGGCTGCTATGAAGGTTAACTCGACAGGAGGTGTGGAGGAAAAGAGCAGTTTCCATGGGTAACCAAAGACTGGTGGAGAGGTCCTCCGTTAGTGAGGGGGTTGGTGATTTGGCTTCCTCCCTGGCGGTCAGTTCCCAAAAATATATGGGACGAAACTCACGTTATAGAGACCCACAGCCTGGTTGCATGGTACGAGAGAGCATTAAGAGTTAATAAAGTGTACTCATGGTCCTTTCTATGTGCATGGCGAGACCAGATTTTGTCACTGGGAGGGAGTTGTCAGAGTTATGCTGGACAGGCTGAGAGGGCACGGGCTCAGCAAGGTCCCTCCTAATGCAACAACTCACAGACAAGGTGTGTGGTAACACAAATGTTTCACAGAGGAACTCTGTACAGTTTACTACTACACACAGTGTATGGCTCATCTCTAAGCCAGGGTACCACCCAGGTCCAGACTGGCCATAGAACACACCGGGCATTTGCCAGGTGGGCCGGGTTCACTGTGCCCAGTCCCATGGTCGTGGACCAGTATCGGTCTGTGGCCTGTTAATTACCAGGCCACACAGTGGGAGGTAAGTGGTAACCGTGGTCCAGACAGGGCTAGCACAGACTGAGGTCAGAGCTCACCTCCTGCTATGTGGCAGTGCCTGTGTCTCCTCTCCTGTTCTGCTGTGAGAGGAGCTGGAGATCTGCACAGAGCCCCCCAGCCGATCCAGCCATGATTTCCCCAGAGCAGTACACAGATCACACACAGAATGGAAGGATTGAGAAGCGAGAAGGGGGTTCCACTCAGGGAGGAGCGTTTAGTGGTCACACCACACCCGACCATTGGTCAAGATCAGAAAGAGAAAGAAGGAGAGAGAGAGAGAGAGAGAGACTATACAGAGAGAAATCAAGATCAGAGAAAGAAAGAAGGTGAGAGAAAGAGAGACCTACTACAGAGAGAAATAGAGATCTCAGAGAGAGAGAGGGGGGGGGGGCGGGGGGAGAAAAATAGAAGTTGAGAAAGAAATAGGAGAGAGAGAGAGAGAGAGAGAGAGAGAGAGAGAAATAGAAGGAGACAGGGAAGGAGAGAGAAATAGAAGGAGAGAGAGGGAAGGGGAGAGAGAAATAGAAGAAGAGAGATCTGATATATAGAGAGGAATCCCATATATAAAGTGTGACGGAGGTGTAGGTGGGACAGAAAACACGCTGAGAGCAGTGGACACACAAGGCTTTTATTGAGGAATTTGGGGGGCACTTGATCGGTATAGCAAGGGTTAAGTCCAGGGCACACAGGAGAGGGGCAGTACAGGCAGGCAATGGGTAATCTGGGCACACAGCAGAGGGTAGGCTGGTGGGCAATGTGTAAGTCTGGGCATACAGCAGGGGGCAGTTCAGGCAGACAATGGGTAATCCGGGCACACAGCAGAAGGCAGCTCTGGCAGGCAAGGTAATCAGGGCACACAGCAGAAGGCAGCTCTGGCAGGCAGGAGGTCCGGGCACTCAGCAGAGGGCAGTTCACAGGGTAGCAATCCAGGGACTCAACAGCCAGCAGTGGCCTCAGCAGAGGAAGTCTAGGCAGACAGGCACCAACTCCTCACAGGTCTTCAGAGGGCTGTGTGTCTTGGCCACAGCTTCAGGACTACACAGGCAATATAGGACCACAAGTCCCAGCAGTGCACAATGCAAAGCACAGCTCAATGCATCTCCTAGTTAGGTCTCAGCCATGAGCGGCTCTGTCCATCCTGACTCAAGCTCTCCCATTCTAAGAGTCCTTCTCCCCCCACATAGGGACAGTATATGGCCCTTTCAATTGACCAAGCCCCAGGCTCCCGATGCCGACACATCTGGATTTTCACAGCCACAAGACACCATGCCATCTGCGCTCCCCACTGGGATAACTCTCACCTCCCACCCCCTGCGGGGCACAGGAACTTCAAATAATAAACAAAGCAGACAAGCTGACTGTTGGCCACATGTGTTAACAAAACAACACAAAAATAAAAGAATATTTCTGCTGCAGGTCACAACCCCTCCCCCTTTTTCAAAACATGTACCTGCAAGAGGCCTTAACAGGCCTTGTGTATGGTACATGTAGCAGTTCCCCAGTAGAACAATGTAAATGTTTATATAATGGCTTGCTGTTTGGTGGTCAAGGGTGTATTGACGCTCATTCCAGCAGGGCATCATGTGGGCGTATGGAGATTGCTGGCCAATGGGCACATTTGAATCCCTGTAAGGATAACTTGGTCTACTGATATTATGTCTCCACCAAAGTGAAGCTGTGGAGTTCTTCCTACGTCTCCTGGGACAATTGGCCTGCATGTGCCTCCTCTATTTGCAAGTGTGACATTGGGGCTGGTGTGTCCTTCCTGTATCTCTCCACCTGTTTTGAGAACCGCATGAGGCTCCCTGAAACATTGGGCTTTTGGCAAGGGTTACATGAGGCCTTACATAGTTAACAGGATAAGTCCTTGATAAATGTCTCTGGCCTCAATTCTGTTCTAGTCTTCTGATCGACTCCCAGAGGGCGGCTCTGGGTCACACTCCCCAGAAATCAAGTTCTCCAAGATCATTCCCCAGCAGAATGTCAGCAGGTAGGCCTGGCATTACCCCAACAGAACAAAGTTTGTCCCCAAAACCGTAATCCAGCTGAACTATAGCCCCCGGGATATGTTTCGTGGCACCCCCCGCTAATTCAATAGAAAAGCCAGGGTCTTCTTTGATCACTGCAGGATTCAATACACAGGGATCAACAATTGTCAGGAACGTACCTGTGTCACGGAAACCAATAACCTTTCTGCCATCTATGGAGACCTCCTGCAAATGCTGCTGCCTCTTCTCAGGGTAGCTTGGAGTAAGTGGACGAACTCCCTAGACTCCTTGAGGGGTGTCGGTTTCTGTTGGAGGCATCCATTCACTTTGGAAAGGGGAGAGGCTCTTTCCTCCTGGCACCAGCTGCACTTCGTGATCAGGGCAAGGGGTTTGGGGAGGGTGGATGTCCTTTGAGCATCTAGCCTTAAAATGCCCGGGTTGTCCGCATGCATAACACCGATGTTCCATAGTGACCCTGGAGGGCTGGATCGTAGATATGGAGGTGGTAGCCACAGGGGTGGTAGAACTTAGATAAGGTGAGGGGGTGGCATGGCTCTTCAGGGGACCAGCAACACTCAGGGTCCTTGCTGGTTCAGTCACCAGTTTTTTCCATTGTGGCTTAAATTTGAGTATTTTGTCAGGTAGCACAGCAGCCTTCTCTAGGGTTGCTGGATTTCGCTCCTTCCCCCACTCCCTGACCTCAGAGGGACACTTGTCATAAAAATCGCTCCTTTAGGAAAGTCTGGATAATACACTCAACCGAGAGGGCCTGTTCGCCCTCCAGCCAGCGACAACAGGCCTGTGACATTTTGTGAGCATACATCTTGAAGGAGAGGAAAGAGAGCTCTGAGTTGCAGGACAAGTCTCGAAACTGAATCCTGTAGGTTTCCGGAGTCACAGCATGATGTCCTATCAGTAGAGCAGGGAGGAGCTGGAGATCTGCACTGACAGCGGGAGTCTTTTCATATTAACAAGAGGGCAATCACCCGCTTGTTAATATGATCCAGATCTGCTGAATCCTACCTCTGCCCTTCCAAAGGTAGTACTGTGCATGGTGGCAGAGAGTAAAAGGGGGGCTCTGTGATTAGAGAGAAAAAAGGGGGCACATGACTGCAAGAGGCACTGTGATGAGAGGGTTGTGATTTCTAGGGGCACTGTAATGTTTACAGTGCAGTCCCTTTTATACCACAGTGCCCCTTTACATTACAGTGCACCTTTACATTACTGTGTGGAGGACCGACTTCATGAATATCCCACCACCAACCAGTTACCAGTTTTTAGATGTGATGGCTGCATACATTTTCTTTTTCAGCCTTTCTTTTCTTTATTTTTATCTGGTGATCCAACCAGTAAGTCCATTGTTTTTCATCAGAACAAGCTATCTTGCAAATGCAGCAATTTAGGCCCCGTTCACTTTGCTTATCTAGTACATCTAACTGAATGCATCTAACACTCTCCCAAGACTGTCAGTGCTGCTGTCCAAAGGTGTCCCTATGCTCTTTTATCAAGATTGGAGGAACTCTAATACAGGAGGTGTGTTACTGGCCAGATCACTAGATTAAAACAAAGGGGAAAAAAACGCCTAAAAAAAGAAAACTAATGCAGCCACCACATCTAAGGATTAGTAAGCTGCAATATATTACATTTTTGGTTTTGGGTTTAATACTGCTTTAAGACTGGTTAAAAATATTGCATATTGTAAAATGTTACCATCATAAAGGTCTCACAAAGAAGCTTCTTCACTTTCTGTTCATTGTGAAGCTGTGCATAGAACTAACTATGGCAATTTTCTTTCTGAGCAGGAGTTCAATGTGAAGCCTGCAGACTAATTTGCACTGAGCTGCACAAACTGCCAGCATCAAATGACGCTAATACAATAATTTAGGGAGTGAAAAGGTCTTGTTCATTTTCTCGGGGGACTACTCAAAACCACCTGGGATCCAACCATGAATAATACCAGTCATGAGCAAATAGCAAATTAAAGCTGGAACAAATATATCTACAGATCCAGGAAATATGGCATTTGTATATAATATTTGCCAGGGCATACCCAGTTGTTCCTACTGGAGGCTTGCCAAGTCCTAGAAAGAGCTAAATCAAAATACCATTATTATACGGACACTTAAAACATTGCTATTGATTTACATTTTATTTGTTTTTTTTTAGGTTTTTTTTTTTTTTGCTTCAGAAAAAAAGATCAGTAGCTTTTGGCATATTCAATTTTTTTTGCAAAGCAGACAAATGGAATTTGCTTTTTAGAATTTCTTTCTTATACACAGTGAAGGAAGAAAAAAAATGATGCAGAAGCCGTCAATCTGCAACCTAGTTGATTCTGTCTTTCTATTGGCTCAAGCACACATACTTATTTCAATTTAAATAGGGCTTTTATTTATGTAAGAATTTAAATAAATTCTACGGTCAGACCCTGGCCAGCCTCCCATGCGTTTTTAATGTGCTGTTACCTTATTTAATGCAGTGGCACATCGTATCTCTTGCTTTTTTAAGCGCGGCTGTTTTCAGTTTTCCAGCACACACCTGCAAAAAAACCATCCATTACTGAAAAACACAAAATGATCTAACAAATTTATTTTTCAGACACTGGCGTGATAAACTAGGACAACTTACTGCAGTTTATATTTTCACGTATTTGTTAGGACCTTAGAATGAGGCTTATGATTCAGTTGCACATGAGAGTTAACATCTTTGACATTTGCAGTGCACTATACTTTTGATAGCACGTACAGTTCCTTGAAAAAAGTATTCATACCCCTTGAAATGTTCCACATTTTATCATGTTACAACAAAAATCGTAAATGTATTTTATTGGGATTTTATGTATTAGACCAACACAAAGTGGCACATGATAAGTGGTTTTCAAATTTTTTTTACAAATAAATTTCTATATAGATATACAGTATCAATAAATATAAATATGTAAATGTGTGGCATGCATTTGTATTCAGCCCCCTTTACTCTGATACCCCTAACTAAAATCTAGTGAAACCAATTGCCTTCAGAAGGCACCTAATTAGTAATAGAGTCCACCTGTGTGTAATTTACTCTCAGTATAAATACAGCTGTTCTGTGAAGCCCTCAGAGGTTTGTTAGAGAACATTAGTGAACAAACAGCATGAAGGCCAAGAAACACACCAGACAGGTCAGGGATAAAGTTCTGGAGAATTTTAAAGCGGGTTTAGGTTATAGAAAAATATCCCAAGCTTTGAACATCTCACAGAGCACTGTTCAATCCATCATCTGAAAATGGAAAAAGTATGGCACAACTGCAATCCTACCAAGACATGGCCGTCCACCTAAACTGACAGGACAAGCAAGGAGAACATTAATCAAAGAAGCAACCAAGAGGCTCATGGTAACTCTGGAGTTGCAGCAGAGATCCACAGCTCAGGTGGGAGAATCTGTCCACAGGGCAACTATTAGTTGTGCACTCCACAAATCTGTCCTTTATGGAAGAGTGGCAAGAAGAAAGCCATTGTTGAAAGAAGTCTCATTTGCAGTTTGTGAGAATCCATGTGTGGGACACAGCAAACATGTGGAAGAAGGTGATCTGGTCAAATGAGACCAAAATTAAATTTTTTGGCCTAAAAGCAAAACTAACACTGCACATCACCCTGAACACACCATCCCCATCGTGAACCATGGTGGAGGCAGCATCATGTTGTGGGGATGCTTTTCTTCAGCAGGGACAGGGAAGCTGGTCAGAGTTGATGGGAAGATGGATGAAGCCAAATACAGGGCAAACTTAGAAGAAAACCTGAAGAAGAAGAAAAGTCTGCAAAAGAATTGAGATTGGAGCGGAGATTCAGCTTCCAGCAGGACAACGACCATAAACAAACAGCCAAAGCTACAATGGAATGGTTTAGATCAAAGTGTATTCATGTGTTAGAATGGCTCAGTCATAGTCCAGACCTAAATCCAATTGAGAATCTGTGGCAAGACTTGAAAACTGCTGTTCACAGATGCTTTCCATCCAATATGACAGAGCTTGAGCTCTCTATATGTGCAAAGCTGGTAGAGACATACCCAAAAGGACTTGCAGCTGTAATTTCAGCAAAAGGTGGTTCTACAAAGTATTGACTCGGGGGCTGAATACAAATGCACGCCACACATTTCAGATATTTATTTGTTAAACATTTTGAAAACCATTTATCATTTTCCTTCCACTTCACAATTATGTGCCACTTTGTGTTGGTCTATCACATAAAATCCCAATAAAATACATTTACATTTTTGGTTGTAACATGATAAAATATGGAAAATTTCAAGGGGTATGAACACTTTTTCAAGAAACCATAACTCACATACTGTAGATGATATGTCAAGGTCTTAGGTTAACCGCTTGTTAACAATGGCCTTATTGGCAGCATATTGATTTTAATGTACTGCAAATTAAGCAGTAATCAACAAATGGTTAATCTCATGCTACTGAACAATTAAAGGAAACCCAGATCAAGGAAGAAAAGGTAGGCTGCCATTATAGACCTCTTTCTAAAAAGAGGGCAACATGCTTTGCTGTTGCTAAATTCAGTGCTTTCTTTGTCAGTGACTCAGAACACGTATGCAGCAAGTAAAATCAGAGCAAATTCAGAACTGACACAAACATGTTACAGGTCAGGGATTCAGAAATTACTAAAATCAGAAGATCAACAAGACAACCACACAAGTGGCATTTTAAGAAAGACAGGTCAGCAATGGCAGCCTACGTATTTCTCTCTGTACAGGGTAAGGTAACAGTAGTATTTGAGCCCCCTGTGGATTTGTTCATAGAAAAGCACAGCATGTCTCCCACCTGCTGCTAAACTAGCAAAATGGCAATTTCTTTTTGCCATTGAGTGAATATGGGGAGACTGCAATCAACTTTCAAACTTGCTAAGTGAAATGCATTTAGGAGTTGATTATCCCAACTGCACACTTGTGTAGCATAGAAAAATATTCCCCATTCAAGCCCCCACCAAAGCACATCCAAATGTGTGGTTTTACCCAAAGGGTTTGGAGCTAAAGCTGAACTCCAGGAAGCAACACGGATGAAATGCACATATGGAGGTTTCTTTACCTGCCAACAAATTTATATTTCTGTCCATATTTCTGTCAGGTATAAGTAGCAGACTGATAGACCTCTCTTTATGTCACATTGCTCCTTCATCTATGAGTGCAACACAAATGATTGACTCCTTGGGCTACTTCTACCTCCCCCATCTGAGCTCTGCTGAAGAGGGGACTGTAAGAGGTTGAAATGAAGTCAAATGCAGCTATGCACACGGCTTCCATTAAAACATACACAGGAATTAAAGAAGTGGTTGTAAAGGCAGAAGGTTTTTCTTACCTTAATGCATTCTATGCATTAGGTTAAAAAAATCTTTGCATGCAGATCCCCTCCCCTTATACTTACCTGAGCCCTATTTCAATCCAGCACCACTGTGCACAAGATCAGAGGCTCTCTCATTCCTCATTGGCTCAGAGACAACTGTCAACAGCCAGTGAGGAGGGAGCAGGGGGTGGGGCCGAGCCCCACTCTGTGTGTCAATGGATAGACAAAGCTGACTCGGGAGCGAGCAAGCACAAGTGCCCCATTGCAAGTGTCTTGCTATGGGGGCACTCAGCTGAGGGAAGGAACAATGATCAGGGGTGGGTGTACCCAGCAGAGGAGGACTGGGGCTGCTCTGTACAGGTCTTTTGTACAGAGCAGGTAAGTATAACATGTTTGTTATTTAAAAAAAAACAAAAAACACATGATTCTTTACAATCACTAATCAATTAACCTCCCAGGCCTTGAAAAGGTTTCAGCTGCCGGGAGGCAGAGATGGGCATTTTGATCATGTGACTGCTGTGACTGGGAGCTTTCCGATCATGTAACCACAGTGACAGCCAATCGCAAATAGTGATCGGGAACTTTCTGCTACCCACCGGTAACTGTTCCGGAAGCATGTAGGGCATGAATAGGTTAACAATTACAGAGCTGCATTAACCCTCATAGCGTTGCATCCACCCCCTCCGCCTTCCTGGAAAAACACGAATGAAAAAATATAAATATAAATCCCTATTTTTCTTTTTTAAAAGAACATACTATAGGTCTATAGGTAAAAAAATGAGATTAACACTTTACTGAAAACATCACTAATTGATTTGAATGTTTTGCTTCTTGTCAGCAAGGGGTTAAATTAATGTTACTAAATCAAAAATGGCCCTATTACATGTAAGATTTGTACTATTCTTAGATTGCTATCAATTGCTCCTGCAGACATTAGTATGTTTTATATTTAAAGGATCCACCACTACTGACTTTTTTGGAGGTGCATAATACAGGTCTCCAACACACCCCTTATGACTAAGTCCCAGATGTGACAAAACGCGTCAAGGGAAGTGACGTCGGGCGCACAGGAAAGGGACTGGAAGTGGCGTGTCGGCCATTTTGGAAACTGGCAAAACCGCATGGCAAGTGGAGTTTAAGCTGCTCGGCAACCCTGAGTGGTTTTTATGAATGGGAATATGCAATTTCTTTGTTTTAAATGTAAGCAGATTTAATAAATGTATAATCCTATGAAACCAGTATCACACTATATATATATATCCATACATCTATTGCATGAGTACCCTGGAGGCTTGGGAATGTCTGTTCAAACCATGAGAATGGTCAGGAGGATATGGTGGATGACAACCTAAGAGGTATACTTCAAGAGTGGAGGAAAGGAGTGAAAGTATGCTGATTCCTACTATATGATTAAGGCATTTTACTTTTTGTGTTCTGGTAAGAGTATATATACTTTTTCACTA